>NW_019524451.1:0-101022 GCF_002814215.2 Seriola lalandi dorsalis | reverse complement strand
ACGTCTCTCTCTGTCTCTCTGTCTGTCACCACCCAGTCCCTCTCCTCTAACAGCCAAAGCTGACTGCCTATTTGAAAATGGATTGTGGCAGTGGGTAAAAGCGACAGCTTGAGTGTTGATTGATGCAGCAAGGAGAGAGTGCAATGGCACTTTGGGCTGTAATTTGTGTGGAGAATGTCCACTGGATATTTACAGGCAGTTGACTGAGTTGTTTACCTTCCTTATCTTGCCAAACAATTAGCCACTTTCTTTATTTCCACTGTTTAATGTTTGGTCCTTCAGACCTAAAAGGTTAGGAAGGTTTAGATTGTTGCTGAGTAGACAAAGGTAGATGTGTACCCGTTGTTGTTTAGTTGCACAAAACTGTGTTTTCATCCTTCTTACAATATGTGCTTTTGAGTGCATAGTAGCACAATTGTGTCTCGGAACGGATGTTTTACAGCAATGACTCCCAGTTTATGTGGGTTTATGTGGAAAGATTGTTGAGCAGCAAGGCTAATTTGACATAATAGAAATTAAGATTTGGTAAATGTCTATATATTTGTGTTTAGGAGGAAAATTAACAAGTAAATAGGATTAGAAATCGATGTAGGAATGATCCTATTATATTATAATGGCATAGTTATTGTCACATTTAACAATAAACTACCAGATGGGATAAACTGTCTGCACAAGATGCGCTACCCACTAATTAGAATCAGTTGTATCGTCTTAAGACCACATGCTGTGAATGACAGTCATTTGCAAGCAAGCAAAAATAGCCAAAAGTATTGGATAAAAGGTTGAAATATCTATTCTTTGGCACTCCAAGTGGCAGCAGTATGAATGCAAAGCTAATGAAGAAAAAATATATGAGTCCAAGCAGCAGAATGCTGTTTTGAATGAAAATAGGATTCAAACAATATGTGCTTTTCTATAACAAATAGTGTTCAACCAAATCCTGTTAGAAATCTATTCAAACAAGCACGTTTGGAATATGACAGGTGGTTTTGATGAAGAGAGATCATCAGAGAAAAACAGGTTGTGAACCACTGTTCTATAGGAGCGTAAAAATGGGTATATACTATAAATTGTCAACGAGGCGCTGCTGCATCAGCATATAGTCTGCCTGGTTGCATTCCTCATAACTCCCACTCAACCACTGATCACAAAGTGTTGAAATAACCTCAGTACACACACACACACACACACACACACACACACACACCCATCTGGCCTGAAACCCCATCAACAGCCCTCTGAGAACAAAGAAGTAGAACATGATGAACATCTTGGTAAAAGTTTTATATTAGAGAAAAGTCAGGGAAAGAGCGATTTCAATCAGAAAACAGTGCTATAAGTGTCTTTTTGTTTATTGTATGTCTCTACAAGGTGTTATTGTCTTGGAGGTGGAGACAGTAAAAGAAAAGTGAATAGAGTTGGGAGTGAATGTGGTTTCTTCGCAATGGAGTTTACAACCTTCAGGGGGGATACAGCACATAATGTAGCTTTTCTTTCTAAACTCCATTAATGCGATAAATGCAATTACTAACATGAACACAACTGTTTCTTCATGTTTTGATTTTAAGGGCACATTAAATTACTATGTGAGCTTTAGTTAGATCTGCACAACTGAAATGTGACCAGACCATCCAAGCATTGGATAAAACTTGTTATTTGGCATGTTGTTATTCTCACTGGGATCCCATTGGATTACATCCCGACGTAAAAATCTGATGAAAAGGCGGCCTGGCCACATGTCTGAAGGGGTAGTTCCACTCGACCGGACTCGGCTGACCTGTTGGTCTCGGGCTTAGCTGCTCCTCTGACTCACTCCTACATTATTAATGTGATCATCGCACCACATGACCTTCACCACAACATGGAAATTAATATCCCACCTTCCAGAGTGCACTGTCTGCAGACTAGCTTAACCCCCACAACCTCTTTGCTGAAGAGTAGCGATACACTAGTGCTAGTCAAGAGGTTCACTCTGACAGGACCAGAGGTTAGAGGGCCTTCACCCTGGTCTGTCATCTGTTCTCTGAGCCTCTTGTATTGTTTTGTACCTGCTGTGTACCTTAATCCGGCTTTATAATGTATCCTCGTATTTCTACTGTCAAAGATATTCTGCCTGTGGAATACTATACATGCCATGAGTGTGTGAATTTTCTCATTGTTTTATTACAATCACAGAATAATTATCATGTGATCTTTCCATGGCAAAAATAATTTCCACTTGGGCTGCAAAAAGTAGGCGATTGATCAATTATTTGATTGACAGAAAATGAATCTACACCTATTTCTATGTTATGATTTTCTATAATAGATATGATCTTTGGGGTTTGAACTAATAGTGGGAAAAAAGCAATTTGACTCTGAGAAATTATAATGGGTATTTTTCACCATTTTCTGACATTTAACCGCCAAAATGATAACTATAAATTGCAGCCCTTATTCCTAGACATTTCTTATGATCAGGATGTAAAAATGTGCTTTATTCTCTTAGGTGAAGGTCACTATATTGTAAAAAGAATTGAAACAGTTAGTTGATAAATCATTTAGTTGATCGGAAATTTAGCTGCCAACAAGTTAGATAATGCTGATTAAATGATGTTTTCTTCGGTTCAAGCTTCTCCAATGTGAATATTTGTTGGTTTTTTCTGTTTTATATCATTGTCAATTAAACATTTTTGAACTGTTACTTGGACAAAACAAGACATTTAAACACATCAAATTGTGATAAACAAGAAAATAACTGAAAGAAAATAATTCTTTGTAGCTGTCCTAAATGTAAACATTAATAGTAATACAATGCCTAATTGGTCAGTGTAGGTTACAGTAAACCAGCTGTTTTTGTTCACAGGCACAGTCCCTGAATATGCTTATGAGAGATTATTCTTTATGTGTGTTTCTGCGCAGAAGATTAACGACCAGTCCAACATCAAGCCCGGTGAACTGAATATTCACGATGCCTTAGGTTTACATTCAGAACATAATTCAGTACTACCCAGCTCCACCATTACCGCTGACAGCCAGGCCCCCACAGCTCAACACAGACCTCGTCTCACTGTGACACAAAACTATGTCTGACAGTGGGTTTCTCCTTCGGCCAGAGTCGGTCAGAACATATCTTTGCTGTAAAGACCTTGAACCTGCTTCATTTAGCTGAGCTCAATAGCTGGGCCTCCTCTCTGGCACACAGACAGACACACAGACAGACACACATGATACGGAGAGCAGGGACACCAAACGGTGATGGAGCAGCACGGTGATTATAAGAGCCGGTCTGTCACACAGAGCGGAGATGGGTGGAGCAGGTTAACCAAACAGATGTTCAGCTCTGGCGGTCTCTGCAGGTCACTGAGCAGGATCTTGCTTGATAAAAGGCGGATAAGGTTAAGAAATGCATCTCATCCATGTAATAGCTTGTTACGACTTTCTCTCACTTCTCCAGCCATAAAGAAAATATTTATAGAGGGCAGGGGGCAGACTTTAATGCTGTCCAGAGACTGCAGCACCCCTGTAGAGGTCATAAATATTAAGGCAAACATGGCGGTGCAGTCTGATGAAAGCCAAAAACGGTCGGGGCATTCTTCTTGTTTTTATTCCTCTGCACTGCACTCATAAATATACAATATTCAGAGTCACCTTGCTGATGCCTTGAGCTAGAAACTTTGCTCTTTATCACTCTTCAGAGGTCATTCATTTTACCAATTTTTACATAAAATCAACAATGTTTTCCGTACCTGTGCTACATGACAACAATGACATAATCCCTGTTTACTATGAGCTCCATCTAAATTCCAGCAGGAGGGATAGGCTTTTAAACTGAGGGAGATGAGAGCAGCCAAGTGTGGAGCTGCGTCTCCATAGCACTGGGGTTTGGTGAATACCGCAGAGGCAATCTTCTTAGCCTTCCACTGGGTCCACTTCACCCATCCATGACAGCACACACTCATTGGCTTGCTGAATGTAAATTACATACAGAATATATGAGAGGCAGACACAGAGAACCATTACCCAATTGCCCCGTGGGATGTGCTGAGTCAGATGTCCGCTTGTTAGTTTAGTCAATATGAATTAAAATGAAGCAAAAAGGAAAACAAATAGACAAAGAATCTTGAATTATTGAAAGAATATCTCACTGAATAATGTGCATACATATGTTAACCCCTAATATGTTGCACATCTTCACACCAGCAGCTCTGTTTGTGTATGTGTGTGTGCACATAATTGACAGTGTTTGCTTATTTTTAAAGTAAAGAGTAGTGGTGGTGAAAAGAAAACTGAGCAGCTGTGGGGAATTAGTTTAGAAACGAAATTAAGCCGCAAGGCAGTAAAACTGAAATGTGTAAAATTAAACATGGATCAGAGAAATAACAAATGAAGAAAATTTCCTAAGTGAAATAGAAGAGCGGGGGGGGGGGGGGGGGGTCTGCCGTCACAGTCCAATAAGCTTCCTGAGATGGCGAAGAGATGCAGTTTCCTTGGCTGGTTATTTTGAATATATGTTCTCAGACTGGGAAGGTTCCACTTGACTACATTTGATTCATCAGTCAGGAGCTGAAAGGAGAAAGTCAGGCCAGCATAGCATTACTCTTTCCCCAAAGGCTACCAAGAAGCCGGTGCTCTGTACACACTGTGTGCCTGCTTCAACTTTCATCTATTTCCGATGTATTTCCTGTTATTTACTTGAGCTAACCTTTCAATACGTATAAATACTGTAAATAAGACAGAAGTTTTAAGTCTTGGCAGTGTGGCTAAGCTATTGAAGGCTAATACACCTGACCTTTACAAAATCAATTCTAGCCCTCTCCAAGTTTTTCTTTTTTTTTTTCCCAAATGGGCAGTAAATGAGAGCGTTCGCTAACAATTGGCTTTGACTATAACTTTCACATACATAGTGAAAATGGCATGATTAGCCACTCAGGTCCAGCAGCCTGCGGCCAGTTGCACCAGCTAGTTGCCCGCAGCTGAAAACTGAGAGGCAAAGTGGCTGTGAGAGCAGCAGCAGCAGCAGCAGCAGCAGAGCGGCTGTCTCTTTGCTGTCATTCCTCAGTGAAGCACACTGCTCTCAGCCGCTTGCCTGACAGCGGAACGACACAGAGTGACACTCATTCTCTAGCAAATACAGCATGGCTGGCCCCCCCCCTCCTCTTCCTATCACTGCCACCCTCACGCCCCTCCCAGCTCCGCCCTTTTGTGACTAGCAATAAAGTGGTCTTCTCCCCGCAGTCTGCAGCATGCAGCTCTTTTCCCACACCCTCCCCATTTGTGCTTCTGACTAATATTCAGTTATGCATTTCACACAGAGTAAACACATTTTCTGACTCTCTCTGCAATATTAATGCATGCATTGTGCTTAACTACATAAAAAAAATTATGTCCCCGGCTCTGTTTTCCTCCTCTGTGTATTTTCACACAGCAACATCAGAAGCTGAAGAGAGAATATTAATAAGCTTTGCTGTGACAACCGTTGGTACAACTGTTCTGCCCATATCTTTCATTTACATGTAATAATGACAAGGTGTGGACACAAGAGTGCAACACCTCATTAACCACAGAACCCACTTTAACCTCTCTGCTCTGCCCCACTATCACATCACTCACTGAGGCGTATCTTCTGATTTTGTCATTGCTGCTTTTCCCGACAGCTTTCTGGCCAGGAGGGTGTCTCTGTTTATTGACATAATAAGGTGATTCCACTCAATCTGAAGATTATATCGCTGATCAAATTGTAAGCTTTGATCCTTTAGCGTAGCATGTTGATTTTGTCTGTTAGAAGGCTCCTCACCTCAGGTTCAGACCGCAGCATGGAGTTGATTTGTAACTCAGCCTTCTCGATGACTGCGTCTGGCTGGTCTGGGAGCTTCTGTTGCAGCTCTCCTTCCCTTTCTTTCTCTCTGTCTCCCTCTCTTGCCACTGACTTATCTAGTGCTGGTATGTTTTAGTGGGTGTGCAGAGAATACCAATTGGCTGCTCCATCAGGGTGTGTAATTATCTGGCCTGCTGAGCGGCCACACTCCCGCTGCCTGCGTGCTTGGGTCCAGCCAGTCCCAAGTCTCAGCTTGGACCAAAGTCCACTGCTGTGCAGCAATTGTTTATTCTCTTTGATGTTATCTTTTATATGTCTATACTAAAACAACATTCATCCAAATGCCATTTTTATTCATTATGATTCCAAAAATCGTGTTAACATCTTTTTTGGCTGTATTATCCATCATGTGCTGTTTCTGCTGGGTCTTAGCGCTGGTATTCTCAATGTTTGAAACATCACTTAAACCATGTCCATCAGATTTAACTTGCAACTGCTGCACACATACATCTTGCCAGTGCAATATTACAGCTTATTAGGTTTTTCTTCTGAAAACTATCTATTACCAACTCAAAATGTTTATAATAAACCAGCAACAACCTGGGGTTATGTTCTCATTACAGACCTGCAAATAACATTTTACCTTTATTTAACTGTAACTAGTATCTCTCTTTAACTCTCTAACCATACCTTAGTGATAAATGATTTGCTACAGTCACAGTCTCTCCCTATACTGTAAGCAGATGAGCAGAAATTTGAACAAAGCATTGTATGTTGTCAGGGGTTTTAGAGGATTGTCCAGTATCAACTCTCTTGTATGGCGACTGGGTGGATGAAACGTACTGTACCTGCATGACATTCACTGTCATTGTATTTCATTAGGTTGAGGGAACCCAAAGTGAGAAACTGTGGCCTTGGTTCACTTTTGAAAAAGTCAACACTGATTTGAAACATGAGAAAAGTGTGTTAACTTTTTCGATATTCAACAGAGATATTTCCCTGACCTTAACACTGAGTGTCTTAGGAGCCTCGTGTGAATTTCAGACTAAAAGCACAAAAATGACAATGTGAAGAGCGAGGCCGTTATTTCCAGCTGAGAGAACAGCTGGCCTCTCTCAGGCTGAATAGAACAAACATGGCAGAATAGCACGTATTAGAAATGATATTATGTGTGTTTACATACAGTATTTAGTCTGTACTGTAACATCTTACTTAGCTGCTTCGTGTACTGCTCTACATTTTACAATTTACCTAGGGCAAACAATCGAAGTCGAAGTGTCACAGTCATGAGTCTTATATGCCCAACTAACATGACCTCCTCCTTATCGCTGGCCATTAGAAATCCTACTTCTTGTATTGTAAAATATTGTCTTTGAAAATAATCCAACAACAATTCCTCCATAGCATTTCTGCACATTGAAAAACTTGTATCTTTTCTCCCATAGGAGAGTGGTAGCACCTACTTACGCTGGGCTAAAAGCAATCAAACACTGTGGCATCAAAGCTGCTTAATGGAGAAGTTTGTATCTACTCTAAAGATTTTAATCTTGAGTCTTTGATTTGGAGAGATGGTCCAGGGACTTTGTGACACTCCATAATATGCAGTCTACAGTCTGCTGCTCTCACCCTCAGTGTGGAGGAAATGAATATATGCTTGGCTGCTCTTAGTGCTTTAATCCATTTAATGCACCCTGGGCAAAGGAGAGGAGAGAGGAATATGTAGCTTGCTGTGGTGCACATATCAAAAAGAGCTTGACTATTGCATTGAAGCAGAACCCCTGACTGCATGCAATTCTTGTTGCCGTTTTTATTGTCATGTGTAATTCGCTTGCTAGCATTAGTCAGGGTGTTCAACATTTGAAAAAAAACTGTTCCTTGATATTTTACAAAGAGTAAATAAGTATGCGGAATGAATTTTTCTTAGTGCTCAGCCAATATGACTCTGCCCCTCTGCAGCAATGATATATTGACCATTTCACTAACAAATGTTTGTGGCTCCAGCTCGTGACGCAAAATGACTCATTACAAAGCCCCGTAGAATTTATGAGAGGAGTTCAATCAGCACAATTAATGGAGAGAACATGGAGTAAAGGTTTTCAGAAGATGGCATCTCCTATCTGTTCCTTTTTGCCTCTTTTGTTTTCTTTATTACAAGTATTGTACACTATACACCCAGTCACCCTTCAGCTCTGAGTCTTTAATGCTCCAGTGAACTCTCTGAATTCATTTCTTAGAAGGAACCCGGCATAAAGTTTACCTGCAGAACGATGTTTATTCCAGATGCAAGCGCAGGTGGATGAGTGAAAGATGGCTCCACCATGAGTTGTGATGAATCAGGCTGCGACCGTGCACTTTTATCCCTGTTAATGGGCTGCGATCAATAATGTAGCTCCGTATCAGCAACCACACAGTGATAACTGAGTATGAGGAGGGAAGGAACCACATGATAATCGATGTGAATGTGGAGATAATCAACAAGATTGCAGGTAATGCTCTGGGTGGTCTGTCATATCGAACCTTTTGCAGGACCATTTGAAGGGATCAATAAGTAGAATTGTCTCTATTGCACAACGAGTGGTGCACTGGACCTACAGTGCACTAGGAAACATTTGCGTCAGGATATTGGAGGTGAGAATAGGAGAAATATGAGTGTATTTTAGTCACAAACGATGAGGATAGGTCTCTTTTGTGGAAACTTTGTTGAAGTTTCAGCTTTTCTTTGGCTAAGGAATTGATTTTTCCTTTTCTACCTCTATAGACACTAAACTGTGTCCATCTTTGTCATAATAAGGTGCAAAGGTTGTAATACGATGGTGGAAGATGCTGCAAATACCTCACCAAATATTTAAGGTTAAATTTCACATATTTGTGTGAGTGGACCGGCAGACACCTCGCAACTCTCTCCTCTCCTCTCCAGCACAGCATGATAGCCTGTGCTCAGCCATGTGTGTGAAGTTTGAGAAAGCAAAGTTGATTGCAAAGTGGTGGTGTTGTGACAGGGGCACTGAGAGGTTAGTGCAATACAATGTGTGTTTACATGTATTTGGATGTGGGGAGGAGGAAGGAAGGAACTGCAGGGGAGTCAAGGATTGAAAGGGTAAATTAGATTACCTTGTGTGTGGGTTTCGTGGGGACAAAAAGGGGAGGTTAAGCATGAAATACAGTTAAAAGTTAATACAATTAGACACTGTGGTTGGTGTTAGTGTCAGTGCCAGACCTGTTTTTATGTCAGAATGTAATCGTATTCTCAAGCCTTCTACTCTGTATGCAGGACAAACAACTGTCTGATTGCATGAAGATAATTAACAGCTGTGCTTTGTGATACTGTGTACTGAATGTGATTTCTAGCCTTCTGTCTGCTGTTCCTCTGAGCTGCAGACACACCAAACTAAACAGAGCACAAACTGGCTAGAAAGACAGATTATGTGCTTATGAACCGTTCAAGGTAATAAGGTCAGGCTACAGAAAAGACACAAAATATTTACTGTGTCCACATAAATAGAACTGGATGCTTTGAGAAGACATGATTGGAGATGGCAGAGCCATTATAGCACAGGTACAAGCTGTGAGACGTATAACTGCACTGACAGAAGCTAAGCTGTCAGCAAAATTACTGCAGCTTTTTGTTACAAAGCTACAAATGTATCGAGGCTTGAGGGGTTTGTTTTAGAGGCTATAGTGGCTGCTTCTTCTTCAAAGCTGTAACTTCTCATCTTTCCTGAGGATTCATCTCATGTTGAAGTCAAAACAACAAATAATGAAAATTCTGTTTTAACTTTAATTTGTCTGATGTGGTTAATTTCTGCAGCCAACATGCTGGGAGGAAATGTATTCATTGGCAGAACTGAGCCTTAAAGTTTACATACTGCACTTTATTTCCTCATTATAGTTTTGGGACTTTTGCTGTGACAATGAGAAGAACTCCACATGCAATCAGTTTGTGTAGTCAGTCAGTCAGTCAGTCAGGAGGCAAGCCGACAGTATTGGGAAAGCTACTTTGAAAGCATAGCTTTGAAAGCCACCAATTACATTACACTGGAAGAAGTTTTCACTACAGAGTTGAGAAATCTAGTTTGGTTCAATAAAGCTACTTAGAAAAAGTAGTTCAAACTACTTTGTTAAAAAAAAAGATCAAATTGAGTATGTACATGTGATATGAAAGTTAAAAAGATAAGATATGAAAGAAAAAAATCACATGCCGGCAAAAAAGTGCCTCTGAATTAAGCTTATTGCAAAAAGTGCGTACTTGTTCACAGGTCATAACGTAAAACCAAAAAAAAAAAAAAAAGACCAAAAAGATACCCCACTGTTCATGGGAAACAGCTGGAAAGATACGGTTTCAGTATGGCCATGGTGATTCTTCCTCAGGCTGAGGTTCAGGAGTTTTATCCATGATGACGTTTGTCATTGTGTGAGCACTGAGCAATGCCCGACCTTGGCTTTTGTAAATGCACTACACAAAGGTGAAGTGTGTGGTATGGACTGCCTGACAAATGCATTGCCTGGGTATGCCTTCACAGTGGTGAGGATGGTCAGTGGGGCTCAGTTACAGTAGAGAAACAATGGTAAAACAAAAATAAAAAATCATTCCTATCCTTTTATGGCCCAAAATCATTTGTACTTTCAGTACTTAACTACACAAAAATGGAGAAAAGTAATTTAACTACTTGAATCACTGTGCACATATGAATGTAGCTGAACTACCAGCAAGCTAAACTAAGCAAGTTAAACTACTATTTTAATTAAATGTATTTCACTCCTCCCCAACACTGCAGGCAGGCAGGTGCTGAGCACCGATATGTTTCTTATCGTCAAGCTGCCTCCTCTCAGCTCATCAGTCCAGAGCACATCACGCACATGCACACACATACACACATACACACATCACACACAACAACATCACACATCCTTGGGTGTGATACAGAGGCAGAAGGAGTAGAGGGAGAGGAGAAGGAAGAGAACTGAGAATCTATTTACCTGTTTTGGAAAAGAAGCTCTTGGGAAGATGTTCTGTGTTTTGACAGTTGATTCACTGCATGAGCAATTTTTCACTCAGACATTGAGAACAAGATTTCATTCTTGAGTTTATGTTTGGGATTACAAAATAATGAATGACCCGCCACTGCATCTACAGAGCCCTTCACTCGCAGTATCTTATTAAGAGAATGGCCAAGTGTTGCATTACTCAGACTGTGCCTCAGCATTTTACTTAAGAGCCGTAACCAAGAGGAAGGACTGGAACGGTAGCCAGAAGCTCTGAGGTGACATTTACGATTTTAAGATGACGGCTGCGTGTACTTAATTAAGAAATAGCAGGGGACATCAGCCACTTTCTTCCTCACTGTTCCCTAAGAGAGCTTATTTCATGCTCCAGAAAGTCTTTACATTTCACACGTGAACATGCATTTGTGTGTGTGTGTGTGTGTGTGTGTGTGTGTGTGTGTGTGTGTGTGTGTGTGTGTGTGTGTGTGTGTGTGTGAGTGTATGTGTGTCTTTGTGTCTGTGTGTGTCTATGCTCAGGATATTGCGCCAAAATCATAAATTGCTTCATTACTTCTATTGCTTATTATTCTTCAGTAATCTTTGAGACACACTCATACTCAACTTTTTTTATGTTTTCGGTATAATTTTAAAGCAGAGTGTCTTAATATTTTGGCAGCATTGCATCTTCAGATTGCTTGTTTACTTGGACTAACAGTCCGAAACCCAAAGATATTCACTTTACTATCATAGGTTACTAAAGATGAATAAAATTAAATAGCTAAATAGCAAATACTGACATATAAACCAATACGCGAATGTAATATATGTACATACAGTATATTGAATTTTTATATATGAAATAGTGATACATATAAAATAAAAATGCATATGTAAAAATTATACATGAAACCTATTGGAAATGGAATCATTTCATATGTTAACATATTTATATGTATGTTTATGTATGTTTGGTTATATTGTAGATGTATGTTAACTTATATCCATCCCAAAGCCTGTCAATATATGTTGATATTATATACAGTGGGTTCCAAAAGTCTGAGACCACTTTCCTAGGATCAGAAGATATTTAAAATGACATGTATAAAAACATGTATAAGCTTATAGTATTTATATATATATATGTTATTTTAATAAACCTGTATATATAAATGTAATATATATTGTTAATATGTATGGTGGCAACATGTTAAAAATTCATCATATAGATATTTCTAACATATGTACATATACAAATTTTACTATGGGTATTTCATGTTATAAACTTATATCTTAATATATCAAGAGGATGTACATATGTGATAATAATATATTCCCTTATACTTAACATATATGCCAACATCACTCTTGATATAGGGACATATACAATATGTCATATATTACATTTTGCTTAAAAAATAACAGGGAATCATCAATAAACATTGTTGCCAGTTCTTTTTCTGTTAATCTCTCATCTGTTCATCTTTTCTACTAACGACATAAAAAACCTTTTATTTATCACTTAGGGGGTTTATTTGATCCAGTCTGTCATTATTTTACAAACAAAACAAAATAAAAAACATTTGCCTCTCACATTTTTTCTAAAATACCTGTGAACTCAGTAGATGTGGATTTACATATTCCTCAGGTCAGCGATCACCATAGCAACCTGTGGAGCAAGAAGCAAAATATCTTCTCTACAGTGCAGCAGCTGTAAGCCTGAGGGCTGAGAAACGAAGAGAGGTTATGAGTAAGAGGACACACTGTACAAACCCCTGAGACTACATCTACATGTAGAGCTACATCCACATCATCCTCGTAGTCTTTCTGCTCCTTAACAAAAGCTCTCTCTCTCTCTCTCTCTCCTGCTCATCCTGTCTTTTATTTGACTGTCTACTATGTCATCAAATACCCTGTTATACTGTACATAGTATTGCTAATGCCATTTATTGTAGGGATCTAGCCTTTAAGCTTACACAAATCGTCTTTACTTAGTTGTTCTCAACACATCTGTGCAAGTACCTCTCACGTAGTATCACTCAAGAAATAATATGACGATTGATTTAGAGGAAAACAGGTATCCGTGTGCGTTAGTGTCTGTGTGTTCATGTGTCAATCTTTGCACCTCAGCAGCTCTATCCCTAATCTTTAGTTTCTTGTGTTGCTGCTGCGAACCGTCTGTGTCCAATTCATTTATTTGTTTGTCTCCACACGTCACTCCCTTCTCTCGCTGTCTGTGTGTTTATGTGCATGTGCGTGCAGGCAGGTGTGTGGGTGTAACTGCCAGCTGTCAGGCTGCTAATTTCAGAGGAGTTACATAAAGCATAGCCTGAAAATGACATTTGGCAGGTCTGAGCACCATGAGAACTGTGGATCAACAGAGCATTGTAGTGCTTTATATTGACTTAACGTTGCTATGTTTTGATTTTACATTTTTCCTTAAGACATTGAATTAAGAGAAGTTATACAGAGAGTTACCATATTGGCATTTACATTGTTTAAAAATGGCATGCTGATATAGGATTACAAAATGACCACTCATGTCAAGTATTTTGAAGATTTAACTTTGTTTTCATAAGTTAAAGCTCATTTTGTTGCCCTTTGGCGGCTAAACAATGAAGAGTGCCAACAATCTTTTCATGACTTTTAGTCTTGGGTTTCCAAAGATGCTGCATGCCAGTTTCAGAGATTACTGGATCAACAGTCTTAGAAAAGTTTATAAAAACAGAACTGCATTTCATTCCATAGTGGTCATGCCGTCACTCTGGATGTTCTGGAAACTTACAGGCTAAAGAAAAGATTCACTGTTACTGCACCATGGAGATCATTTATTGACATTCAATATAAATGCATTTTAATTACTGGTCTTCAAGGTGTATATATATATATATATATATAAAATATTGCATATGACTCCTGGTTGTTCTACAGAAATGTTTAAAAAATCACAGGTTGTCTATATACCTGAGAAAGGCCCTGAGAAATGTCACAAAATCACATTTTGTATATACAGGACTTTCTGAACTTGCACCTTAATCTCATTATCAACCTATAGTTTATATTTGGTGTCTCATATAATATATCATTAAATATCATTAAATTAAGGATATTGAATTTAAAGATCAGTAAAGTCCAATCCTATCTCTAAATAAATCATTAGGTCAGTTGTGATAGTTTTAAATCAATGTATTGAAAAATCTGTCACTATCCTTCAAAGTATGAAAACTGTAGATATGCGCAGTTTAAGCCTCATCAGTCATCATGACAGAAAATGACACCTACAGGCTGGGGACTGCAATATGGGATATTTAAAATCTCCTGAAAGGTGCTTTAGAAGGTATTGTGCGACTCTTTTTTAAACATTGAAAAAGGCGGACAAAAGCAAAGAGGGAGAGAGCTCACAAAGGTTGACATAATATACTCAGGATGACCCAGAATGTATGGAAAATTAATTTCATTCTGCACACAGTTGTTGAAGAGCTATAAGCCTAAAAGTAAAATGAGTTGAGCGAGCGCTTCCCTTGAGGCTGATTCTCAAAAAATGTTAAATGGTGGTACTTGTGCAGTACTTCTAGAAAGTAGATACTGTACATCCAGACATCCACACATATACTGTAATCCCCCTTGTGTATATGAGCAGACAATATATTACAGTATGACTCAGTCTAACGCAACAGTCCAATATAACAGCCTCAATAGAATTAACACTGATATTATTTTGCATCGCAGGTTTATCTTTTTGGGGTGCCACATTTCAAGAGAATTTGGCATGACAGCATTAAAGGGCTGCTGAAAATCAATTTGCTGATGGTTGCCACTTAATCATGTTTTCCCATCACTCGAATTGGTACGACTTCTGTTGAGGACACAAAATACACAGTGTGAGTAATGGGTGAAACCGTTTTCTAAAAGTTGGGGGGAAAAAATGACATACTGGTGTGCTGCGGCCCACGCTCTGCGCACTCAAATTACAGAGAATTTATCATTCTACGCTTCAGTCTGGCATTGTTTATGAGGATGTGCATGTGCTGCTTTACAACCAAATAACACTAAAACCTTCCCAGACAAGCATCAGCTACATGGAGCAGCCTGCATTCTTCGAAACGGACCTCCTGTCTTACTGAATACTCGGCCTCTGGATGCAGATTTCACTTTGGCAATGATGTAACTCTCTCTGGGGTGGAAGGGGCTCCAGCACTTTGTTCTTGGAGGTGATTAAAAAAAAAAACTCTTAAGTAATATTCAAGAGGTGATGACAAAATTAACAACAGAGTGGCAAAAGAAATTAAATGACATAAACGCTTATAGAGAAAGGCTAATGTTTTGCATCAACCACCTCCTGTAGAGAGCTATATATCACTTGTCAAACTCCATTTCAACTAATCCATTACCACGATGCCTTTAAGCCTTTTACGTGTATTTCTGTATCAGTCATTTCTTTAGTGCGAAATGTGGATGTCTCGATGAAACTCTCAGAATACATAATGACTTCATTAGTGGTCCTTCTCTGTGATTAATTGGAGTGCTGTGTCATCCAATGTGACAGAGCCGCTCATTGCCAGACAGTGTTGTGACAGGAGACGAGTACCATGTTGATGAGACTGGAGATGTTCACACACATGCTGATGTACACTTGTAAGACACACACACACACACACACACACAAACACACACACACACACACACACACACACATACACACACACACACACACACACAAGTAAGCTGTGTCATCACACACATCCTGTCTTATCTAACGAGCATGAGGTTCCCACCGTGATAGAAAAAAGGGATTTGAGAATAAGACCTGGCTTAAATTCAGTCTACTTTTCAAAGTAAAAAAAAATTAAATAAGAGGACGGTCTACCTGTGAATGACTGATTGCAATTTCACAGTTTTGCCAGCAGTGATTAGCAACTGTGATCTCTTCCTAAATATTTAACACAGTTCTTGATATCAACATGCTGGCACAAGCTCAGCTGTGTTAGTGCCCCAGAGAAGTTGGTATCTCTGTGAACAAGAGAAGAAAGACATCCGAGGGGGCCTCAGCTCCTCAGCTCAAGAGGCTGGAGATAAGAAAATCCACTGTGTTTGATGGTTGCTGTTAGCTCACCATCACAGAATGTTCATCTACAAGGAGCAGGAGAGAAAAAGAACAAAAAAACAAGCTGTATCCACTGTATACAGCAAACTGAGGGAAGGGGAAGTAGAGATAGAGCAGCTGAAGAAAGCAAAGAGTAAATGTCAAGATGCACAGAGAGGACAGGGATGAGGAGAACAAGGGTTACGGTGTCTAGATAAGAGGAATCTACCAGACGCTGAGGATCAGTCTGCTGGTTTTGAACTGGTAAATGCTCCCCACTAGGAAATCCAGCCTGGCCTTTGATGGGTTTCCCTGACTGATGTTGGCTCTAACGACTTTGAACAGGGTGTCTGGAGTCAGTGCAACGGGGGAAATGCGCTGATGTTTCTGCAGCAGAGCTCGACTCTTCAGACAGAGAGATCTCCACAGTATAAAGTCAAATGGCAGACTGTTATTAAATCAATTTGATCAATACAACCATTGAATCAGGTCAGCTCCCATATCGGTAATGTAGCAAAAGAGTAAAAGAGACCTCTTAACTGGAGGGGATTGTCATTTGAGGCTGAGACTCGGTGTTAAATGGCTTCACTGTATTAAAGTACATCTATCTTTGATGAAACCCTTTGGAAAAGATTTGATACAGGGCTACAGCCTCGGAGAAAGTCTCTGGCCTGCATCTGGCTGCTTCAGACAGTTCAATGTCTCTATGGTCTCTTGGTTAGCTGCTGTTAGTTTCTCATATTGCTAAATCTTAGAGGGACTTTTGCAGGTAAATCCCACATTTATCCCAGAATCAGCATCAGCCTATGAATCATTTAGGAAGAAATGAGACGCAAAAAGTGTAAGGTAAGAGTCCAATAAATTCCAGCTTAGTTACATTTGCATATTATTAAGTGTCTCCAAAGTGCTTCTGATGATGTAACAGTGGCTTATCTGTACCTCAGGCTTAATCACTCCCTGATCTGTCAGTCTGAGCTATTCCTCTCCACCGGTTTTATGTTCAGATGCAGTCAGAAATAATTAAAGGCCGGGCAACAGATCACATACGAGTCCTCCAGCAGAATCATCATTATGCAGACCACACACATAAAAATGCAGGTGAAAAACAAACTCTCCCTCTTTTTGACTGATGGCAACACCTTCCATATGTTCGAGTAGCTGTTTTTATCCCCCCTGGCAGATCGCAGAGGTTTTCTTTTTTCTTTTTTTTCTTTTTTGCTGCATCTATGTTGTCTGTCCCAGGCACACCGGGTCTCCACTCAGCACAGCTCAAATCTCTCTGAAGTGGTGAAGGACTCTGGCTTCTCTCTTCCAGAGGTAATACTGAGATATTTGAGAATGGCATTTTATTTGTTCGCTGCAGCAATGTGCAGCTGTGAAACTAGGGAGAGAATATCTAAAATTGATTGCATTTAAATGAAACATATTGGCTGTGCTGGCGTGTGGGTCAGTCTGCCGATCAGTCAGTCAACCGCTTTGGTCCAGACTAAAATATCAACAACTGGATTGCTATGAAGTTTTATATTTTGCCCAAACTCCTGAAAAACTAATTCCCATCAGCTGCGCTTTGTGTTAATAATAATTCACAAGTGTTACCAGGCTAACACGGTAAACTCAGATGGTGAACAATATACCTGCTACACATCAGCATGACACCTTCATTGTGAACAGCATGTTGCCATTAGCATGTAGCTCAAGTCCACACAGTACACTGAGAATGCTTGAAACACCGCAGTGTATGTGATGACTGAAATGAATTCTGCAGCAGAGACAACATGACATTTTTACAAATAGATCCAGCCGTGTTGCAGTGGGAATGCAAATGTTCTGATTTTTGACAAGGCCTGATAGTTTACAATCTTAACATCTCCCCCAAGATGTTGTTAATATCAGCTCAGCATGCTCCCCACGACCAGCTGAAATGTATGACACACATCAGGCTTTCTTACTTCAGTCTCCTCTGACACGGACACATATTCATTTGTTGGAAAAGCAAGGTGATAAAACATGTGGCAGGGTTTCAGCACAGAGGAGGTTCTAACAAGCGTAAGTGGCCACCTCTCTGAGACAATAAGTGGGCTCGTGAGTTGATTATAATCCAAAAGCGCTGTGGGGATAAACAACATGTTTTGATGTTTGAGAACATTGTGTTTCATATGCTAATTAAGTAAAGCTTCCAATTGTTGAGATTTCCTTTTTGTGAAATGCAGTGTTTGTTACAAAATGTGTTAATAATACAACAAAGAATGAATGTTTCTAAAACTGAAAGACGGGAATAATCGTAATTGTATATTAATTGCATACACAGTACTTTTCCACACAATTGCGTATGACTGCAGCAAATGTGATTACTGTACTGACTGCAGTCATTTACCCTGCAGCATTATTAAACTCCCTCACACACATCCTGTTATGGCAATAGCCACTGGCTGATGTACCTGGCTCTAACAGAGAACCCACCACTCTGCATCAGCTTTCTGCTCACTGGCATGGAATCAATGCAGAATTGCAGATGTGAGCAGAAAGCTGCAGAGGACACACACACACACACACACACACACACACACACACACACACACAGACACATGCTGCTGCGCGTGTCATCAAACCTTCTCTGCAATATCATGACAACGGGGGCTTTATACCAAAACACGATTCATAACCTCTAACAGGATATAAGTTATGTTTCGTGGTGGTAAAGAGAAAGACATGTAGACTGAGAAGGTTAGAGGGTACAGCACCGGGAAAAATTATACATGACTCATTTTAAATGGCTTATTAAAGCAGCATGATCAGTCAGTGAGAAAGAGGTTATGCATTTGAGAAAAATTTAACTCTATAGCTTTTGCCTATGGCTCACATTGATAAAGGTTTTAGCATTTAATCCTTTTAAGATTAGGTTTAATATGCTTTTGTTAGATCAAACTGAAAGAGAAGGAGTTTGAGAGCTTTATTCACATGATTAATGTTCTGTCTAACAGTCCGTTTAGCTTTGAAAGGGGTTTAGGTTTTCTACTTTATAAACGATCTCACAGAGTGATATTAATGCAGAGATAAGATCCAGGTGCAGCTTTGGTTCATAAAAAGAGGGTGAAGATAGAAGTGTACTTACGATCTCTGAATGCTGACTTGTGGACAGGAGGTTCTTTTCATAAGCAGGGATCTCCCACAAACACTCACAGGCATATGTGCACGCACACTCACACACACACACGCACACACACACACACACACTCAAGCTGCTGGTTGATGGAGTGTGTACCTGTTGAGTGACACACAAACACAAATGAAGTTAAAGCTTGTCACAGTCAGTCGATGCTGACTGATTGGCTGGCCATCTGTGACAGAACTCTGAAACACAGTGGGCTATTGAAGCAGAAATGGAGGGAAGTCTTTAATGACATCTACGTAATGATGTACTACAAGGCAGTTGAAAGGTGTGAAACATAGTTGTTTGTGGTATGAGGCAGTGAGGATGACATGACACTGTGATGTTCTGATTTGATGCTGCAGATTTGAAATGAAACATGGAAATGGACAGTTAATAGTTAGAAGGCCCAATGTGACAGCAACTGTTTGTTTCATCTGTGTACTGTAGAGCTGAACATGATTTAATTTGTTACTGTCGTACAGCAGCAACACAGAGAACTGCTGGCATGGGGGAAATAGTCTGAAATTGGAAAAGAAATGTGTAACGTTAAACACATTAAGTTCACATCTACATGACTCAGCTGTTTTGCTGAAATTCAAACTGAGATTGTGCTGCCTCTGTTCATATTGCCACGTCTGAACACCACTTTTAATCCGACTGCTAAGAACTTGAAAACCCATTTCTGTTTATAATTTATAAAACGAGTGTAAATGATGTTTGACTAAACATGACACTTTCTGTTTTGTAAGTTCTACAAAATTCCACCAAAATAAATTCTGATAAACTAATTAACAAATGATACATGTCCTGTAGTCTCTAATGATGACTCTGCCTTCTCTGCCACTGACTATGTGTTGTTATACATAGGTTTGCTCTAATTACAGATGAGATCATAGGCACACTCTCTAATAAGGGTGCTCACATGGATTACTCACTTGCTGTTGATCAGGCTGTTTGCATACTTTCATGGGTCAAAGTCATTTTTTTCAAACACTCATCTACACTATTACAGGACATGAAAAACTGTGTGCTTGACCCCTTAAATGTTCATAAAACTTTTACACAAATTGGTGTCAGGACATCTACATATGACATTATTGATTTCCAGTAATTCAGCACTGATTACTGATTTTTTTTAAATTTATCTTTTTAAACTTTTTTCGTATCTTTTGCGGTTTGCAGCCTATTTTCATTGTTACCGATGTGATTTGGACTCAACTGAATATATCCAGTTGACTAATTTAACAACCTGAGTCACCATCACTACAAGACTCAACCTCCTGATTCTCAATAACCAAGACAACTGAGATGTACTGGACCAACTTGGCACATGTATCTGCACAAGTCCTACAGTCAAACACTGTGTATAGATTCTATTAATCCGATGCTAATGCGCACATTTGTGCATTAACACTTGGCTATATTATCATTGTCCCCTGATTTACCTAAAGCGAGTGATAAAATATGTTGTACACAATGTTTTTTTACACAAAACAAAATTAATTCCTCTTTTTTATGCCCTACAGTGACTCCACTACATACCAGTGCAATATCCTTTGATAATGTCAAAACATTAAAGGTACCTTGTGTAGTCTTTTACCAATAATGGCCCTGCAATGTAATGTTATGATATGTTATGTTATTTATACAAGTGCACTTCTATGTCCAAAGTTAATGGTAATATATATCAACAAACGGTGGGTTAATCAGGATTCAAACATATTTATTAACAATTTGGACAACCTTAAAGGTGCACTGTGGAGTTTTTTTTATAAACAACTACTTCTGTCTACATTCAGTTTTACTCACCTAAATGCAAAACCATTGACAGGAATGTGTATCGCGCCACCTTCATGTCATCAGTGTGATGACACAAAGATGGCACATGTGGCGTGTCTGTTTGTGTGAGGGTGAGGAGGAGGAAGCTAATGAGTTAGTCTACAGTGTTTAGGTCTTCTTCCTATCTCCTTTCTGGTTTGGCAGCTGGACAGCAACACTGTCATTTGAGGATTAAACTTGTTTAAGCATTAAGATGCTTAAGGTGATAGCTGGTGTCCATGGTGACTGAAACATTATGTCCCCGTACTGGTTGTAAATTCTTGCTATGACAGTAATCATGAACATGATGGAGACTAATTGACAACTAGTACTATGTCCAGGTCCAGATATTTAAGCTGTCTTCAGACAATACAGTATAATCAAAATATATACACATGTTGTGTGTATTTTAATTGTTGTTTACTCACTCTTAGCACTCACTGCTTGATTGAGGAATCCCTATCTATGATGCCTTTGCCATTATGTGGTGTTTTGGGCATGCAAATACACTCACACTGCACTGATTTAAAGTATAGGTCTCATGATATGATGTTGAAGTAACTAATGTCACTCAAATCACTGAAACATGCTGTAATTTAATATTTCACCACACTTTTCTAAAGACAGACAGACTGAAATACTCAGCTCTTGTCGAGCGCAGTGTTCCAGTTTTAATGGGCTTAATGACATCCACATTCATTTCAGAATTGCACAGATGATACGTTTCAAAGACAGGCAGCCTGCAGCATTGATCGCAAGAGGCAGAAAGAGTTGGAGACTCACTGGAACCAGGAGAACTCATATATAATGGTCTCCCACTGCTCCTTACAACTGACCCAGGAGGATTGTGTTTTACACGTTGAATATAGAATCCAAGATAAGAATCAGTTCTGACAGAAAAGTAGGAGGATTTTAATTAGCACCTACAAGGCCCAGTGGTGGTTACTGTAATAGTAAGGGTAAATGTTTCACTAGCTTGCACATAGCAGCTGCTCTCGTGCCAGCACCATGGAAGACTCTAACTGCTGTGGACACGGTTTGTTTGGAGACACTGGAGCTTTTTTTAGCAGCAAGAGTCAAAAAAGCACTTACACAACACAGACCTGGACAAAAGAGCGAGTGGAAATGCTAGGGGGGTGGGTAACAATTCAAAGATTTGTGGAAATTTGAGTACACTGTTGACCTCTCACTATTCACGTCTTTACACTGAGTCACACTTACTAATCGGCAGTTACTCTTTCAAGCGGCGAATGGCAGATAGTGTAAGACAGAGAAAAAATGATCAGTAGTAAAAATAATAAAAATTTATTAAATTTAATTTATAAGTCTATTTAAAGACACAAGACAATAATGAGATCTTCATTTTTGGAATGGGTTTAAAACCTTAAACGTGCAATAAGTTATAACTTTTTTTGGACACTACGTAAACAAGTTGAGCATCATTCGCGTTCATTTTTCAGGCCACCTGGTGAAAGCAAGGAAATATCTGTTTTTTTAGCAGCTAAATGTTCCACTTGCTTGCTAAGTGTGTCTGCTGTGTGATGCTGAGCAGTAAGTGTACAGTTGGTTTTTAGACCTTTTTTGTTTTTTTAAAAAAAAAAACAGCTGCCAGTTGTGGCCGAAAACGGTTCCATGAGAACGAAACAGAAAGTTGCCATAAAGCTGTGTATAGCCAAGGGAAACTATTCAGGCGATCATTCTCTGTGGATTCATCACTACGAGTGAGCGCTTTGACATTGTCACATTGTCTTCACAAGGTCATTCACAAGACACACTATTATAATAAAAAAAATATTGACGACAGTGTGGAAAAAATAAGAATGGTTGAATTTTTTATTTGTCTTTTTATGTCTGGCACCATATAGCAAATCATTATATTGAGATTAGAAGGTGACACACAAAACACTAATGAATACTGAACTACTGTATATCTTTCAATGCTGTTTCACCAATGGCATGCCCATTATATTTGCTTTTTTTTTTTTTTTTTTTAAGGCTATCAATCCTCATCCTATAGTCCTCATTATGACTTTTACTGCCTGTCTCACATTCATGAGTCATTCCAGTTGCATCAGGGATATCACTGGTGTAAGCCACAGTTGTGAAAGATGTTGATGAAATTGTATTTGCTGGAGGCCATAGTCGCACACGTTTGTGATGGAATAACAATCAATTGTGTTAATAAATGTTCCCTCAACATTGGAATCTGTCACCATTGTCTGTTACATTTGTATTCATGTTGACACCATGCTCTCAAATATACAGTCTGTGGTTTTTATTGATGGATTATAATGGATTCCTGTTGGGTTGTGGCAGTATGTGCTATGAAACAAGATCTGGGAGGGATTTTGATCTCTATCAGTCAAATATAATATATTGTATATATATAATTATAGACAATCTTTTCCTATTCTAGGTCTGAGTGAGGATTAGGAGGTTGATTTCATGCATAGATATAGATTATTGACTTTAGTACCCAATACATTTGTTTGTTCTCGGAAGAAACTATTCATGGAAAGAGCAGGATCATTTACAGATGTGCAGTAAGGAACTCAATCGTTTGATCATTCAGTGCGTGATGATTTATAATAATGTTGATGCTTCAGCTTCATTGTTCTTCAATAGCATTGTCAGATCTCCATGTTGGTCCGGTGTTTTTGTCTTTTGAGAAATCATTTGTTAGAATCAAGTGAACTGTGAACCTGTTTGAGGTTCAGCCAGCTGATTGTTGAACGTCTTGCCAGGTTAGTTGGTGATTTGCCAGTCAGATAGTCAGGCCCTTTCACCACCTGGTACCATGAATTAATCAACATCATAATGTTAATAAGACTCCTCACCTTTCTGTCCCCTCATCTCTCTTTCCTGCCGATTTCTTCAACACAAATAAACGATGCTTATTTCGCCACTGTTTTTGTCCTAACTCATCTCCCCTATCCCTCTGCCCTCCATCCATCATCTGACTTGTATATTCAGTAAACAGAGCCTGACCCTTTGTCCATCACATTCAGACTATTTTCTTGCATAACACTCTCTGCATTCTCCACCCGCTCGGCTCCTTCCATCTCCCTAGACACAAACTGTATAGGTTTTTATTTGTCCAGTCCAAACATTGTCTGTCTGCACCATCTCATCTCTGCCTCCACCCGCTTCACGTCTCTCCATTGAGGTTGTTTCTAATACCAGGGCAAACACATCCTGGACTCTGTGCTCCTTTAGAAGATTGGTCATATCATGCACACCTGATTCTTACTTGCTTACTTTATCTGCAAAAATACCACTGCTGCCCATTTTAATCTTTAAACTCAAACCAGGTCAACTAGGGTGTGAGCAGTTGTAAACATATATAATGCAAAAACCTAAAGTCAGGAGCATGTTGTTATCTTTGAAAATCTGAGCTTGTGCGTGTCATATTTAATTAATGTGTAGCATATTGTACACAACATCCATATATCAACACTACACCCACAAGGCTGGCACCTGCTGTGTTACTATAGTAACATCACAAGATGCCTCATGGCAGGTACATTTAGCTATCATCACTAATTAGAACTCATTGGCCCATGGGTCTGAACCTCAATTTTTAACCAAGCTAGGGGAACATAAAGAAAAATCACATTGCTGAATGATTGGTGAGGTGGACTGATTGGACCAGACCACAATGATTAGTCCTGAAGTGTCATTAGACAGACACAGTAGACACAGCTGAGGCAAATATGATAGCAAAACCCTTCATGTCACTGTCAGTAGTTGCACATTATCACGTCCACACCAACAACAGTGAGGAGCTCGAGGTATTAATCAGCACTCTCACATTCATCATTTAGTGAACTGGGTCCTGAAGAGATTTCAGAACCATGGACAGCCACTGCCTAATGAAGACATTTGAGAGCACCCTGGTAAGTAATTACAACAGAAAGAAGCGTGATCACCCTCATGGGGCACCCTGAGTAAAAAAATAAGGACCCCTTACTATCTTCATTTAAAAGCGTTTCCCCATTAACTCTAACCATTTATACCCAAAAATGAAATACACTATTTGAGCATTTCTTTGACCACCGCATGCAGTTCATTTGCCGTCAGCCAGTTTTAACTGCAGTTAAAGCTAGCTCCACGATGCACAAGGAATTTTCTGACACAAAGGATAAATACATTTTTTTCCCCACACACTTATCCTGGAAAGAGATCCCACTTTATTTCTAGTAAATGTAATATACTTGAAAGAATTTCAAACCACCATGCATCTTGCTTTCCTTTGGAAGTTCATGCATCACCTGTCCCTCCTCCCCTACATCTTCCAATGTCCTTTCTCCAATTGTTATTCACTGCATCTGCTCACTAATGGAAGCTTTAAAAGGACTATTAAGGAGGGAAATTATGGTCAAACAATTCAGATATATTTAACAAACCTCTTAGCCGTTTCATTTTCTGCATTAGCAGTGATGATTCAATGGGTAAGGCTGAGGTAAGGTGTCAGCTAAAAGCCCATAATGAAGCAGACTGTTTGTCAGGCAGAAAGATAAGGCCTGTAATTGCCCAGGGTCCTGTATTGTCAATATGCATCCTAATGCCTTCCAAGGCTGTGTGGTTATAAGAGCAGGTGCTCAGGCTTTTTCTTCTGCTAGATAACATGTGGCTGTGGCTGATGGAACCACTGGATGTTGTGTGAACAAGAAAAAAAGTGGAAGCTATTTGAATTTGGATAGCCATAATAAACCTGCTGGAGTGTCCAGGCTTAGTGGCATCAAAGTGTCCAAGCTGTTTTTCAAGTGTAAATGGTTCCTATTTAATGCAAGCCTGTACTGTACCTTATGTGTGAGCACCTGTGCACAGCTGCACACACACATTTGTACAAGAAGTGTGTGCTCACACATGTACAGTACACATTGATTTGTGTGCTCTACCTTTGATCACCCCACTGTTAGATGTTCCTGCTAGCTCCTAACCCGGTTAAGCTTTTAATGGAAAACTGCGGGTCGGCCTTTTCTCTCTGTGGCCTCTGCTGTGGCATGTTTCACTTTGGAAAAAGAAATACTCGCTAATTAAGATAGGTCGTCTCCAGGGGTTGTTCTCTGCAGCCAGTTTTTGCTCAGTGGGAGTGAGAGGTTGACAGGTCTGCAGGCACCACAAATGTCCGTGGAAATCACAGGACGAGAGAGAGAGAGAGAGAGAGAGAGAGAGGGTGAACTTCGTTTGAGGGAGTAATGAAGAGAACATAAAACAGCTCATATCCCTGAAATTTAATTTGTTATTTTAACGGGACAGTGTAGTTACTGTCTCACAAAATATGTTATTGGATTCTACAGATATCATGACTTCCTAAAACGTCATTCTGATTTTAACTGCAAGGCTTATTCAAGATTTATAGATCCCTTTTTCAAATGTTTTATTGTAAAGTATCTTTGTATCAGTAAAAGAAAATACAGTGAACGTGGAGAAGGACCTGACTGACTACAAGTGAATGTTCCAGCACATCCTGAATGTGTAAATGGGGAACTGCTTACTAACATGCTTCATGATATCAACTTTATAGGGTTATAATATGTCAGCGTTATATTTAAGGCTTGTTCCCCCGCCCCTTTTAATTCTAAAATGCTTTTTTAAAATAAATTGTGCAGGATTGCATACAGTACATATATGTATATGTAATCTAAAAGTAGGTTGCAGTTACTCAGTCTGTTTATATATGTCAGGTCTATGTCAAATAGACCACGCCCACATGCATGTGACAAGTTTTATCAAGCCAAATACATTACTTTTTCAATGTAGATTATTTACCTGATTTACTATTCTATATAAGGTTTGGGATAGGTTATGTTACATCACTATTACAGCATGGCAATCAAGATAGATGCGACCTGAAGAAGACCCCTCACAGGAGACCAGTGGTTGTCACGGCCACATCACACTTATGGTTTTGAGTCATAGTCTTTTAAGTCTTTTATATTTTTATTGCCTTTATTGAAATTTTTCAAAACTGCATGTTTTATTAGAAATAAAAACTATTTCTACCCACCACTTATTTAATTTGGTTACTTCATTCCCAAAAATTACGAAGTAACGCTTGCTGGGAAATCCTAATCTACCAATCGAACAATGAGCTTGCTCGGTGTCATTTGTGATAACCCACGTGAGCTACGTCAAATTCTTTCTCAACCTTTTAGCGAGAAGCGAGTTTTCTTTAGCTAATGGACCAGTTAGCATCGTAATGTTTAGCAGGCCCAAACAAAAAAAGCAGCGCTCAGGAGAGGAAGGAAAGAAGAGAAAAGCATGAGTTTACTGCTGAACTGACGACATTAGATAACTTTTTACTCACCATGCTTCAAGTTTATCGAATGCTAGCAATGTTTACGTGCAACCGGAAGCTAACGGTAGCTGGATTGGCTACATTATCAAAACAGAACACCAGCGGCAAGAGTCTGGATTTGCGCAGTGTTGTCAATGTCTTTGAGGGCGGATGAACTTTTAATAGGTGAGTACAGGTTCTCTTTGTATGGGGCGGGATCAGGGATTTAAATCTATAGCAACTTGATAGTTTCTTCTCATGAGTTGGAAAATGCGCAGCAACTGTAATCAGTGTGTGACAACGTGTGGGCTCTGTG
The DNA here is from genome assembly GCF_002814215.2 of Seriola lalandi dorsalis. Lineage (NCBI taxonomy): Eukaryota > Metazoa > Chordata > Actinopteri > Carangiformes > Carangidae > Seriola > Seriola lalandi. The sequence goes on along the minus strand of NW_019524451.1, from coordinate 73,594 downwards.
TCACACATGATGAATCCCTTAAAGAAAAATCCCTTAATGATAGTGTGATCGGGTGCTGTCATCCATTCATTCATACTGTGTAGACCTATGATTGTGCTTTTCTTGATGGCTATTTGTTCTATGCTTACTGACAGACTGACTTTGTGTTGATTTGTTAGTGTTGTTTGGCTAAAGCTATTTCGGATGTTTGATAGTTGCAGTGGTGGTTTGAGTCCAGGCTGTTAGAGGAGACTTGATAAATTTGACAATAAGGCTGCTGCCCGACGTGCTGATCAAAGGCCAGCTTGCAGGATGGGAGTAACATGGTGAGCATATCCATGGTGACATAGCCATTATCCTCAGTGGTTGTGATCTTGCGCTTGTGTTTGGTCATAAGGGTAGGGGCACAAGAAAAATATTTGCACCAGGGGCCAATCATAATTATGTTACTCTGTTGCAAGGAATCCAGGATTTTATGCCTCTCAGCTCATGAGCCATGACATTATGTGGTTTGGACAAATGGTGGCGCTGTTGCTTGAGTTGGAATCTGTTAAAGTAGTTTCTGAGATATCCTCCTAACAGGCAAACAGATAAGCAAGATAAGGTTGCAAACATATTGTCCTAGGCGTCCTTCTCCCTTTCACTGCTGCAGCTGTGGTGCGAGTGTGACTCCTTGGGGACCACCGGTGCTTTACACAAGCTTCCAACAATGTCAGAATCTCTTCCTCTGGGTGTAAATCCCATTTACTGCTGGAACGGAAATGTCAAACATTCCCTCAGCTGGCAAAGTTGGCTTGACATTTATTTATTATATATACTTTTTTCTCTTTCTTACCAGCAGCACAAATCAGATAGTCACTTGGGCATTATTTCTTCTTACCATGTACTCCATTAGCCCTTTAAATACATTGTACTTATAGGAATAACTTAAATAATCCTCACCAGTAATCTACAGAAGCTATACTGATTTTTTCCCTTGGGGGCCAGGTGTGCCGACCTTACTAGACTCATTATGATGATTTACTTTGCAGCTTGATGTTTACACCCCAGGACAATCATACATGATTACCTAATGAATACAGAAGGAAAAACAGGCCTAAAGGAGAACAGTGAATAGGAAGGTGGGCATCTAATTAATGTACTCTTTTCTCAGAATAATGATCCAGTCTTGTGTGTGTGAGGGAGTCTGTGGTGGTGCTGATGAGGGCTTGTTGGATGATTACCAATTTCTAATTCCCTGCACATCTCAGAGCTAAGGTAAAATTGGTTTCAGGCTTGAGAGACCTGATACTTGCTTGTATTTGGAATTATCCGAATTACCAAAATAATTTTCAGCTCAGGCTGTTTCAACAGTGCACCTAACTTTATAATAACATTATTTAATTATTTTTTTGTGACCAAGCTTTTAATATTTGCTCAGTCATGGTTGGTTTCACAGGTGCACAAAGAATCTAAATAAACACATCATTGTAATATGGACTAATGGAAGTCTAGCTGCTGTGAAGCTTCCAATGAATGAATCAGCAGGATATTCTTTACATGCATAAAGACCAACAATCAACAACAGCTTGCTGGATTTTTAACCTACCACAACTTCAAGATTTTAAGAAATCAAAATAAGACTTAAGTCGGAGTTGGATGGATTAATAATTTATGTGGTGATGTCCCCTGCAGGCCTTTGGATTCAGTGTTTGTGCTGTGCTTGTTTGTGTCAAAACACAGCGCAGCAAAACAGCTTAAGGTTTAATCTCCGGATATTCAAAACTGTAGATCTGGAAGAAAAATATCAGATTCCACATCCACGTTCAGTGTCCTGAGAGATATTTTAAATTGTAAACAAAATGGTCTTGTGAGACAAAGGACTGCAGTGTTAATCCATTTGAAACTCTGCATTTAAATTCAAAACAAATAACCGGTGTGCTAATTTTATCAGCTTGACAATTTGTCATGCTGCCTGAAATATGTGCAGGACAATGGAAAATCAGTTAATTTACTGAAGTATTGTGCTGCTGTGTGAATACATTTATTTACTTTTAACTTTAAAAAAACATTTGACACATTGTTATGGAAACTATATGCAACAGTTTATGCAGTAAATAACATTGACTCCACTTTGACCTACAACAGTGTTGCATCAATAATAATAACCCAGTGATGTAATGCATTGCATTGCAGTATAACACGCACAGAGACTCTCAAGGTCTTGTGCATTGAGTACTTTTACTTTTGATATTGAGTGATATAAGTGTACCTTATATGTATGTCTACCTGATGCATGTTGGACCATTTGTACAATATAATTACTACATATTGATTGGCTACATTTACAAGATACAAGAAGAATGTGGACATTTTTCTTTCTACCACTGTGAATAATAGCATCACTAACTGTTTAGTTCATCACTCAGTGGAAAAGTCGCTCTCATTAGACAAACACAGAGCCTCGCCGCACTCAGAGCACAATGCTAAGGCAAATGCTCATTAATTGTACTTCTCAGCTTGTGAAAACAACTGTATTATGTTTTCTGTAGCTCTTGAGGAGATGTCCAAATTCTGAAAAAATAACTCTGACGATGTCGCAGTTTGAGCTTTACACTTAATATTTTAACAGAACGTCTGCATTACAGACTGGTGTTGTGGGGTTTGGAAGAACTGGGCATTAAGCAAGAAGGGGAAGGTTTTAATGATGACACTATTCAGCTGCATTATGGACATTGTAAGATCCTGTTGTTTTGGAGCTTTATCCATGTTAGGGCCTCTTGTGAGTCTTTCAAATTTATGGAAGTGACATAAAATGGATGGAGTACACCTTTAAATTAATAAGACTCAACACACTAAGGACCACGCGTTTACCTGATAAACAATGCAAGTGTTTGCTCTTTTAACCTTCACCTTTTTCAGCCTAATCCAACAAATTAACCATTTAACTAATAAACCAGACAAATAATCCATCTACCACAATGCTCTATGGTTTGACTTGACAAAGCAAAACTGTGGACAAATAAATCAATTTCTAAAACATTGACATACAGTTCATTCTGTCTTGTGTCTGATTACCTCTTCATAGTCAGACAATGTTAGCTAATAGTTTAGTGCACTTACAAAAGCGATTACATCATCAAATAGTTTTGTTTTGGAATAGTGTGGTATCATTTGTGGTCCAATAAAAAACAACTGTAGGGTTATTGCTTTTATTGATTTTTAGCAACAAGAGACTCTGGTTTTGATTTGCTCCTAAAAGCAGTTTTTGTCCAGCTGGCAGAGATGTAATGCTGTTTCTTACGGAGCAAACACTTCAATAGTTAAGGGAAAAAAGGAGGATAATTCTCCGTGTGTACATCAACACGGATAAAATGTCCAGAGGCAATCTATATGAAGTATTTACTGTCAATGTTTTCTACCCTTTTATTTGAATCCACTGTTACCTAAGTGCATACCTCATAGTGTCTTTTACAGCCCACTCATCTCAGCTGTGGAATCTGTCCTTCATTAAACGAATGTACCCGGTGACCAGCATAAGGAGTTTACGTCAGCGCCCATGAACACCTGTGACTAACTATGTCTTTCACTGCACTCTCTCCCCCCGTTTTCTCTTATAATGTCAAACAGTGCCCAAAATACACCCCCGCACCACCACCACTTAGATACTCCGTGCTGAGAAAATGACTATTATTCATGCTGTACTTTGCTGTGGCCTACAACAAAGCACTGCAGTGTAGAAGGCAGAAGCATCCAGTTGCTGATGATTTGCAATTATAATTTGTAGTGATCTGCTTTTGATTACAAACAATCAGCTTAACCTTTACCTGATTTTCCAAATACAGTTACTTTGAGTGCTGCAAACAAGTTTAGTTTAGTTTGACTGATATTCGGCTGCAGATTATTTCAGTAACTCTCCTGCTTCTCTTTATCTACTGTCATTTCTTTGATGATGGTATGTACATTTGACAAGGGATCAATTACTAATAATGCATTTCCCCTCAGTTCACCTTACATTTCATTTAAAGAATCCCCAGTATTGTTTACATTTAAATTCCAATAGCTTTTGTTCATATGGGTTGTATATTACCCAGATTTAAATTCCAGTTTTTTGTACATGTTCCAACACTCCCTGAAAGAGACTTGTCTTCCCAGGAAGAATCAGAATCATTCAGCAGTTGCTCCAAACAATAAATGTTCAACAAAACGTTGTACTTCCTCTTTCCAGCCAACAACATTAATTATTACTGTTATTATTGTAACCAAGTGATCATTTTAACCCAAAGCACATTGTTTCCTTCACTGTAAATGCTTATTTTATCCCAAAACATGATCTTTCCTTCAAACTAACCAAGTTTTTGTGCCTAAACCTAAACAAAACCATAGCATTGTCACATGATAAAACTTTTTATTTGTAGGTAATTTGTATTGGTTTGGAAACACACAGATATATGGTGTTACCCTGCCGATAGTGGCGTTAGGTCAGAAAATGATTACAAGTGTTGTTCTAGAGAGCATGTGTAACTAAATCCTTTTGACGTTTAATTTGGAGGACTTGCTGCTCTGAAATATGCATGCAGAAATAACGCATCTCTATGCATACATACATACAGAGTGGAAAAATACTGCATATTCAGTGCTTGATTTGCATCCACAACAGGCTGGCTGTTAGAAAAAGATCATCAGCTAGAGCCTGTTCAGTGTCCGTCTGAACTACAACAGTAAAGCTCCATTTGATGGTTGTTATTGTTATTCAACCCATGAAATTCAAGCCATGTACTGTACCTGAATGTACTCTCATATATTTATAAATGATGTACTTGAAATCTAGAAATCTGGGTGGCTCACAGCACACTGAGAACCAGCGTCCACTGACATACTGTACAGCACTGCAGTGTAGTCTCTTTGTAGCCAATTATAACTTGGTAACATAAACTAGAACTTAATACTTTATATTTCAGAGGCCACTGCCTTGAACTCTTTAAAAGTCAAGTCTCAAGGGGAAGTGGTAAAAGCATTGCATCATAACAGGTTTAGCCCACTGCAGAGCTTGAGGCCATCTAGTCTACTAGTCATCCAGAGAAAGCTATTACACAGAGTGGGTCAAAGAAACACAGTCTGAGGACCTTTTTAAATGTTGAGCACATTGAAGACCTACAGAAAGGAAGAAGCTCTGCTTGAATAGATTTTATGTTGTAAATCAAGGAGTTTGATGAAGATTTATTGAAGCACTGTGTAAGAATGCATTGGGTTTTGATGTCCTGTATCACTAGCATAAAGGCACTGTACGAAAATGATTTGTGGGGGAGGGGAGTGTCAGAAAATTGGGAAGGAAAATTTAAATGTATGAAATGTAATTTTCTTTTTTCCTAGTGCAGGCAAGAGTCTTTTTTTTTTTTTTTCTCACTGCATATTTATCGTTTATATTCTATTTTAGCTTTCTCTAGCAAAATACATTGTTTAAACGAAAAGGATCAAACTTACAAATGATGGCTTTAACACCTTTAGTAAGCACAGTGGGTCATAACTTCATGCTTTGTCACATGCAGAGGACAGCAGTTCTTTCTCTGCCCCATCACAATCAGCTATTGGCATACTTTGGAATTTCGAACATGTCATTCCACTAACATAATGATGCTTAAATTAGGGTAGCTAATGCTTTGCTAAGCGTTTTGTACTGCTTTATTATTTTGAGATGCTAAGAGGAACTATAGATTCAGCCCCCTCTCCGCTGCAGTTATTTTTACACAGTCCTTCATGGCCCTAGAATCAGCTAATGTTATCATGTCCAGCTCAAGTAATATATATATATATATATATATATTACATTATATAGAGAGCGGCGTGGCAGTGGTGAAATGGTTAGCACTGTCGCCTCACAGCAAGAAGGTTCTGGGTTTGAATCCTGGGCCTGGCACTTTGTATGTTCTCCCTGTATATATAAATAAATTATTTTATATTTTAGCTTATTTTACCTTTAAAACAACAGTGTTCACAAAATATGTTATATTTATGAATTCTTCTATCTATCTATTTCTATTTATAATCTTTACAGCAGCTTAAATCGGACCAAAATAAACATATTACACCACAAAACCGAATCAGGTTTCGAAATCGAAAATAATACAAGACACGAGGTAACATGACAGAGTCACTTCCTCTCTATAACAGCCACACTTCATGTCCATCGTGACGTTTGGGAGTACAGTAAATGGATTTATAGAGAGTTACGTAAATGAGGAATGGTATAAGAACTGTTACAGCACTGTAATGAAAATGAGAAGCCTTTACTTTCCATTTCAGGAAATTGTTCTCAGTTCAACAAGATGATGTAAACTCACTAATAACTCTGAAGAGATCTTCATATGCTGACGCACTGAGATGACTTGATGACTCACAGAGTGCTGCTCTTCATTTCAAATGAAACGTTTTGTGCTGAGAGAGCCTATAACCAGCAGGATAAGTGAAGAATGAAACACGTCTTTAAAGCTGTAGGACAACTTCTAATCCTGTGGTTTATAGATTAGCTCTGTTTGTTTGAGTTTAATAACTGGCTTTTACCACGCACAGGTTTCTCAGATGATGATAAACAGATGTTTTTATGCCCTTGAATACTGGAAGAAATTGTTGGAAAGCTGTATAAAAGTTGAATCAGGCTAATAATATAGGAGGAATGTGATGGTACAACATGATCAAAGTTATGTTTTTGATCTGTTTAGGCTTTATAATAGGTAAACCAACATTTAATCTTTGATCTTTTGTGAAGTTTGAATTTTGAAATTTATTTACATTTCCCTGTTAAATTCACACTGATTTCCATCTAGAATTGAAAACAGTGCAGTCTCCTAAGATCTGCTCTGTCTTCTCTCGTTTTTACCTGTATAGTTCCTCCAGTTACACACCATTGAACAAATCTATGATCTATAGTGCTGTCTCCAGGGGGTGAAGGGTAATATGCAAAACAGCTCAGCCCGCATTCAGCAAGAGCCATAAATTTGCAATGAAGAACTGGGAGGAGCTCAGGAGGGCTCTGATTAGAAAAGGAGGTGGAAGCTGTGCACCATTTCCTTTTGCCTCCTCAACATTCTTGTCACGCGTCTCTAACGTCATGCTTTACGTAGCACCATAAAACCAAGATCATTAAAAGCACCTGCACAGGGCCACTAAAGCTCACCTCTCGTTTGAACAGAAGAAAGTACAGTCACAAATTTCAGCCATCTTGGCGTCCACACACACACACGCACACACAAGCACCGTAGAAATGCAGTCAGATGGCGCTAGCACACATGGGATTCTGCTCTGCTCCGGAAATGTTGAAAGTTGAAGTGAACATTGATTAGTGGCAGCAGAACAGGTTATGCCCCCACTCTGCATCAATACGTCAAAGTTGCCCTTTTCCTCTGTACAGTCCCAGTTGTGACTGCAAATCTCCGGCTGTCAGAGCTGTGTGTGTTTTCTGGGCTGAAATACTTGACGTTAGAAGATGGCACCACTGGCCAAAATACAGACTCATGTAGTCTCCTCGAGGATACTCCTTCCATAAAATGATAAAATAGATTGTGTCATATAATGTGAAGTATTAGTATGTACTACAAGTTTTACGTTTTGGTACGTTACTATGAAAAATATAGAACTGGAATTCTTTAATTAGACATGAAAAAATGCAAATATAACTTCATATTTACAAGAAACTCTGGACACTGTCCTCATAGTGTAAAGTAAAAGAGAAACAGTGATCTCTGTCCCTCTTGTGTCCCTCAGAACTATATTAAAACATTATGTGAAATAATGAGCAGTGACGTGTGGTCATGTGAACAATTTTCATGTGATTATTTTTGAAATGAAGAAAACATCTTTATGACGTCATGTAAAAGTAAACCATTACCACACCAATACTCTAATGTAAAAATACCTCATTACAAGCAAGAGTCCTCCATTTAACATCCCCCTAAAGTAAAAGCCCAGAAGTATTAACAGCAAAATGTAGTTTAGTAGTATTAAACGTACTCATTCTGCAGAAAATATATTAATATATTACGCTATTAATACTGATTCATCTGCTTGTAAGCGGCATGTTACTGTTGCAGCTGGAATACTTTTTAGTTACAGTTACCTAGTTTGGTCCTGTTTCCTGGATGGATGGGCCCCTCCAAAGGGTCACTATATAAATCTGAGGGGTCGTGAGATGATTAATGGACAAAAGAAAAAAATTCTGATACGCAGACGTGTTTTTATTTTTTAGAGCTTTCTCTATCTGTATCTGCCTTTGACTTTTTTGGGATATATTGGATAATTTTATTGATGTTATTTGTCTCTTTTAGCGGCGATGTCAACAACTCATATAGACCTATGAAATTATATAATGGGTCATAAGATGTGATGTATTTTTTAAACTGATCAAATGTTTTTTTGTTTTTCTTTCCACTATAAAATCTGACAAGTAACTAGTAACTGTACCTTGTCAGATAAATGTAGTGGAGTAATGAACGATATTGTCCTCTGAAATGTAGTGAAGTAGAAGCTCCAAATACAAGCTCCTCAAAATTTAACTTTAGTACAGTACTTGAGTAAATGCACTCAGTTACTTTCCACCACTGGACAAAACCCTGTTTACAAGAGATTTTGGATAGATGGGTTTGAAAATAAGATTGTTTTTAACTACAACAAGGTAGCTACATATCATGCATAAAAATGAGCATAAAAACATAAGAAATTATTCATTCTAATTTTTAAACGTGGTGGAAAAAAATAAATCTCTGCTCTCCTTACAAACTATAATGGCAGTAAGTTTGTAAGTAAAGTGCTATCACTTTGCAAAAAAACTCTTGAGAGTGCAATCTCTCAAAAATAAAGAGGAGACACGAGAAGGAACCCTCCAGAGTGGCTGACTTTTTCTGAATTTAAAACACAACCAAAATTCCCACCTGACCTCACCTCATCATGATACTGTACTGTAATGGGCGTTGACGGGGCTGCGTGTCCAACTCTGACTACCTGCAAGCTGCATTCAGGAGTAGTTGGTAATCACTGAATTCAAGGAGTCAAAATGTTTAAAGTCAAGCTCAAGAATACAACCAATTTAAAAGAAAATTCCAATCAAAAAAAAAAAAAGTAATTCTCAGTTAAGAAAAATACTCTCATATGATGTAGCACTTGCACCATGACATGACAGATTAATAAATCATTGGCTTGTAAATTAATTTCAAATTCAGATAAAAGTGTTTACCGGCAAGGCTGTATGACATGAAGCACTGTCTCAAGCAACATTGTACAGTCAACATTGTGCATGTTTTTGGGAGAATGGCTTAGTTGTGGGGTATAACGTACACTCTCAGATAAACAGATTTTCTCTTCACAATGAGATTTTCTTTTTTCCCCCCACAATGAGATTTTCTGTTCTCACTGCATCTCCATCACAGTATAGCCTTGCAGCCTCCTCTGAGAGCCAAAACCTTAGGCAGTTAGTCACATTAAGACTGTCTCTTCCATGCATCACTGTGTGGCAGGCGGCTCGTCAGCCTGAAAAGATGTTGAAGCCCTCACCTTTTTCCCTTCAAGTTATCAGCTCTCACTCACCCAAACCCTGATGCCGTCTGTCAGTGAATGATGAATGCTGAACACTCTGAGTGTGTGTGTGTGTGTGTGCGCGCGTGCATGTGTTTACTCTTTTCAAACTAGTGTCACATCAGTTGCGTTTAAGGGCAGCTGGGCCGTGTCTCTTTTGTGTGATTCAGGCACATCCTTGCCCCCTGCCTTTGGTAATCACCTGCTCAGGTCGTCCTCTCCCAGCTGCTGGGGATGATTTAGGTGAGAAGGTGGAGATTAAACGTGGCTCTGAAGTTTCTCTTTTTCAAAAACAGCCTCCACTCTGCCAGCTGCCATATCCTCCACTCTCTTATCTCAGTGGGCTTTGAAACTCACAGCAAAAACAACGCAAATAAGTTGGTGACTCGGCACAGATTTTTATTTTTTTTGTTGTTTTTACATAAACTTCAAACAGCCACAGTGGTAGATATAAAAATAGAAAACTGTCATAAATGCATTAATCATTTAACTCTGTGTGACTCCAATCAGCTGGGTCTTGACTGTACCGTGCATAAAGTATTCCCCAGGTTCAGGCTGTATAGGGAGCATAATCACAGGAGACAGCTTTGTTCGCACAGCCATGTTCTGTGCTGAGATCGCTATCTGAAGAGGAACATCTGTCTGTCTGAAGATGTAAGCTTTTGTCATACCAGGCTTCCACATCCGGCTCAGAAAGAAATCCACTTAAACACACGCACACACGCACGGACACACACACACACACACACACACACACACACACACACACACACACATACACACATACACACATGAGCACTGGAACAAACTGATAACAAATACACATCAGGACCAAGCAGCGGCAGAAACACAAGGAATGTGTGTCAGTTTCTCTCAGATGCTCTGACAAAAGACTACCAGAGGAGCTGCATTCAAAGTAATCACTCCGCTTTTTTAGAAAAGCTGAAACCGTTCCCTCTGGATGGAAGGTATGGCTGTTATCTGCTCCTGCATCATAAATGATAAAAAATGACGCTTTGGACTTTTGCAAAGCACCGTGGAAGAAAAAAAATTTGTATATTTGAGAATATACCCAACTGTCTTCATTCACGTACTTATGTTCACAAAGCAAGTAAATCTCCGACAGAGGGGCAAGCCTGCAGGAAGGTATTAGGTATAAAGTGCTGTGTGCGAAGTGCAGCTCAGCTTCAGGGCTCCTGCAGGGGCCTAGGCTGATTTACTGTCTGCCAGACTGATGAGCCTGAGAGCGAGCCAGTTATTGGCCACGGCCACTCTAGCCAGGTGTGAGAGAGATTACAGCCTTTAGCTGGGAACAGCACCTTTGCCCAGCGAGACGTCTGGCAAAAGAGAGACTGGCCATATGTTCGGTTGCCAGAAAAGATATATGAAGTCATCAACTGCTGTAACAAATTCTGGATACAGAGGTGTGTTTGGACATCTGAATATACTGAAACCATCATGTGTATAGGTGTAGTGAATGATTGAAATGTAGCTGAATATTGAATACTAAGTGGTATTCAGGAGATGTGAAACACTGCCAACACCATGCAGTTAACAAGATCTCCAGTTCCACATTTTGGACCAGAAATGATTATATTCTTTCACGCTCCAACAACACATGTTCACTTGCTTCACGACTGCTTCTGGACGGAGACGTAAAATGCGCCTGTTGAAATTCTCGCCATTTTAAATAACTTTCTCAAATATCACAACACCAGATGGACAGTCTAAGCTATATTTGGGCAATGGCCAACCATGGAGCTGCCCTCCCACCATTACACCAAGTTCTGAAAGAATTATCAAGGTGGTTTCCTCTAAACTGGAAATATCTTTCCAATTCCTAGTTTCACTTCACACCAATGGCAAACCACTGTGTCATCTTCAACTTTTAATTTATTGTCCCTAAAGGGAGGTTTGTCCTCCAGCCAAGTGAAACCCAGAACACAGAATTAAGATAAAACATAATGTAATATACACTGTATCGCAAATCAGTGATAACTTGAGTACGTTTAATCATCACCATCCAACCCAGTTATCAATAGTTCACCATTGTCATGCATCATCAGCTGATCGTCAGCTGAATCATCCTGAGCATTTAATAGTTTCATGGCACGTCATAGTTCTTCCAAATGTTCAAATTCATCCATAATCTGTTGAGATATTCAGACAGACAGATGGAGCGAGTGACCAGAGGTCACTTGGTAGAATTTCTCCAAACCACAACACTGCATGAGAATGCTCAATGACTTATTTATGGTGAGTCGAGAAAACAATCTCACCACAACAGTCCATTTAGTAACTGTTGTGGAGCTCAGCAGGCGATGGATATCAGCAGGTGGAGTTTGCCAACTAATGTTCACATTAGTGGTTTAAATTCTACCAGCAGCTGATATGAAGCTCCAAAGCTCCAGACCAGCTACTAAATGGACTTTGTGGTGAGATTACTGCTATTTTTAAGGTCATGAATGCACTTTAAATGCCAACTTTTAAACAAACAACAAGATGGTGAGAAAGAAAATTGGAAATCTGACCATCTACAATTCCATGACTAGTGGGCAGACACCATCTGCTGAAGAAACCAAACATTCTACATTTCACAAGAGAAGAAATAGATCGCGAAGGGAATCAATAAAATGAATCATCAATATCGGATCAGCTGATCTTTGGGGAAAGGGGCTAGCCTTATGTGTTCAGCAAAATTCAGCCAGTCAAGTTTTTTTTTAGAGGTCCTGTCGACAGAGACAGAATAACTCCCAGAGAAACTGGGTTGAAATTAGCATATTTCCTTCCAAGTTGGCTGGCACAATAAACATATAAAAACAATATAATCAGATGTTGTCTGGAGTGCACACTGTGACAGAGATGACAAAAGCTGACACAACACTTTGTGTCAGTAAGCCTTACTATATTTATCGGACTGCGGCGTGTTCAGCGTGGAGAAGCTTACAGTTACAGACACTAGGCCAAAGGAATTTTTCACCTTTAGATGAATGTTAGTCTGGAAACATATTCAGGCACTATTTTCAATTGTAATCCTAAAAAAACATCTTTATAATAGTATGGTACAATCTGCTACTGACTCTTTTTGGTGTCATTCCCTGACAAAATTCACAATTAATCCCATTGTGTGTCCATGAAAAGAGATGTAAACATGCACATCAGCAGCTGTGACTGTACAGCACTGCTGAACGAATCTGCCTAGCCAAAATTAGATGGAGCATCCTTCTGTGTGTTGCTGCTGCAAACTCTACAAACTGATCACAGTTTACTCATTCAAACCCAACCTTGATATGCACATATCCCAGCAGGCTTTTTGCATGAATATTGTCTTATTTTGACTTTTTTTTCTTTCATTAGTAAGTGCATTTTTCATGTTCTATATTTGTTGTGCTGTGTGTTGTCAGCATATTTGTCAAGAAGACATGCACTGAAATATAATTTACAGAGCTAGTGTTTACTGTATTCCCAAATGGACCGGCAGGCCATTAGCAAAGGATTTGTCTGAATCCAGACTTTTCACCTTGGAGACAGTTGCTGAATGGAAACACGCTGGGCAAGGCGAATTTACCACTGTTGCACTCCTCACAGAACGATGCATCATCATTGACACCGAGATTATAGGGAAATTTGTCCTTTACTGCTTTTCTTCTGTTTGAATACTGATATAGATGAAGGATATGTTTCAAACTGTGGGTTTACTGCAGCACAACATTTCAGTAACACTGAAACTTGGTGACTTTTAATCATGGCAGTGGTCTCCTGGCAGGTGGTCTAAGTGCCCTTCATTACGAGCCGATCCTCCTCCAGAGAGCATACTCCACTGCTGCTGGAGATGGGGCCGCCCACATTACCTGCAGACCATTAATTAACCAGAAGAGAGCTTCATCTCAGCAGTGCTCCTCAGCTGCGCGAACCACTTTCAGTTAGAGGCTGTAAAATTTCTGGACATGATCAATGGCGATTCTGTTCATGTATATCAACCTAAAAGACATCCAGCCAGGCAGGAACCATCAGCTAATGTCAGGAGGGAGACGATATCAGAGGAGGATGACTTTAATTCCTGCATGACTCAGGCTGGGTGCTGGTGTGTGTATGTGTGTGTATGTGTGTGTGTGTGCAGTTCCAAGTCCATTTGCTGTGAGGCCAAATGTCCTCACAACAACAGTGCGATAGGGAAATTTAATTTCTGTGCTTGGGGTTAGGTTTTGGGTTGGGATTCCAGATGGAGTTAATACTAGACATTACCATAAGTTAGATTGACTATTAATATTAAGCATGCGATTCAAGATATTTTGACCACTAGTAACACTATGGAGCAATGCACCAAAACAGTCAGGCTTGAAGAAGACTGATAGTGGATGTAAACCTGGATTTAAAGGACAGATTCTCAGTTTTTTGTTGGGGGGAGGGGGGCAAAATCCACAGTAACACTCTAATTTGTGCAAAAATACCCTCCAAAGTTTATTTGCAGTTACTTTGACACTTCTTCAAGTCTGAGTTAGTCAAACCAAGTGGATATCTTCTACAATTACAGTCTTTTTAGTGCAAAACTTCCACTGCAGCTCAGCAAGGAAACAGTGGGAGACGCAAAGAGGGAATTCCATAATGAGACTCTAACTATGAAAGACAAGCTTTTCATCTGACTAAAACGGACCGACAAAGCTTCATATTAAAGCCACAGTGCGTAAGTTTTATGTGGAGAGGTGCTGTCACATGTTCCCTTGAGTCAGACTCATCGAACCCTGGCAGCAGAGCAGCGTGCACGACAAGGATGGAGCAGGGAGACGGAGGAGTGGCGCGGTTTGCCTTTGAGTCTCATGTTCGCACTAGCTTTATTTCCAGAACTTGCATAATGCAGCGATAACTTCAGATTAACTTTTTTATACATTTTTACACTTAATGTTGAAACTGCATTAGGGAGGAATATCTTAATGGCCAGTTTATATGGTCACATGATTGTTGTGAAACCGATTTTAAAAAAACGTGAACCCATCCTTTAACAATCTAGTCAAAGCATTTAAAAAAAAAAAAAAATCAGCTTTGCCAACGTAAAACACAAAAACAGAAAGAAACACAGTGTGTGAGTACAACTTTATATGTGTACAATAACATTTCTCAGTCTGTCTCTGTGTGAAAGACTATTAAAGGATTTCTTTCAGGAACCCTATAGGAACTGCCTCCTCCTAACTGCCACTTATTCTACAGAGGCAATAATGATGTTTAAGCTTCTCATGCCCCGACAAAAGCTCTGCAATGATGTTGTATTATAGACAAATATGTGCTTGTTATTATCTGTGCCGTTGGTTATGATTCACATTGACTGCGCTTCACGACATAATAATCACTATGATCAAACAGATAAATGATCAGTACTTAATCGGTTTATAGAAATCTTACTGTATCAAATTATTTGTTGTATCTGAGAGAACCTGCATTGATCAATAATGTATCCCATTGCAATAAGTAGCAGTTTCGTGACAGATAGGTTTTTAGAAGAGTTCTTCAGAAAATGGTTGGATGAGGTCAAATCGGCATGTTGCAGTAGTTATTGTCGAGGGATAGATAATGCAGTGGAATACCTAAGACATCCTGGTATGTTACATAATACTGTGCTCAAAGTTTTGAGAGAAGAAAAGAGGACAACACGGAGGTTTCATATTAAATCAGTCATTCATGCACGACAGCATGCTATTTACGTGAGGACAAGTTCTGCATAATAGCACATGTATCATGTCCAATTACATGAAATGTTCATATTGGGCTGCATCCCTCCCCCAGGGTTATAGAAATTTAGAGGTAGGAGGGGTGAGGGGTTATAAGCATTCAATAAAGCCACTTCAAGGAGTCTGAATACATTAAAAATTTAAATTAGTCTTCTCTGAAGAGAATGAATGTACCCCCCCACAGTCATATTGTCGGTGCTGCAGCTTTGTGTGGAGGTTTGAGCTTGTATGTGTGTGTGCGTGTGCGTGTGCATTGGAGGGGTGGGGGATTGGGGGGGTAGGGAAGAGTCTCTCGCATCAATACGATCTTGTGGGCTGCCTGAGCTGTACGTATTCATGAGTGTGCACACCCGCACACAAAGGCGCACGCAGCATGTAGTGTGCATGCGAACAGACCTGTGAGCTGAAAGCTACAACCCCGGAAACAGTCTGCAGATGAATATAAACCCTTTCTGTGTGGTTTTCAGAACAATCCAATTACACAAGCAATCGGTCTGATTCAAACAGAGGCTGACACAGTTCCATTCGACTACAAATCTGAGCTTTTTGTTGAGGTCGTAGCTGATGTTTGTACATAGATATGTTGTGTTGACGGTGGAGCCTTGCAGGGTTTTATGCAAGAAAGCATCATAATCTGCAGGAGAATTACACTTCCTGTCTCGACTAAGTTAGCAGAATACTGATTCCACATCCTCGTCTGCTCTGCACCCTAATGTGTAACCTGCTGCATACCAGCGTACCGAGGATGCAGGTGACAAAGCAATCAGATAAGATTTTAAAGGTTATGGCATTTTGGCTACACAAGTACAATATTAAATATTCAGAAACCTGCATCATCAGGGGTGTGTGAGTGTGGTTTGGACAGATTTCACCGACAACCTCACAAGTGTCATCATATTTTGACTCTAATATTGCTCGCCTCTGATTGGTGCACAGAAATTTAGGCGACAGCTCCTTTTTTTCCAGCTAAGCCCCGCCCACCTCAAACCAGCAAGAAAAGCAAGGACAAAGACACAAATACAGAAATGTCTCTTGTGAAAGAACTTAAACTGTTCTTTCTTTGTCTCCAGCTCTCCACCCCTCTTCCTCAGTTACATATACAGATATTAAATAGTATATTTTGCATGAAACACAGCCAAGTCATATTTTCAGTTTATATGTAACAAAACACAAAACTATATAAATAATGTATAGCTGTGTGTGTGTGTGTATGAAGCATGATTGTCATTCATGCAACATCAAATGAAATGCATGTCTACATTTTCACATTTAAATGTGTGTGAGAGAGAGAGATTGTTTCTAATTACACTCAAGCACACGTACAGCATGTACACACCAACCCTATCTCTTAAAAATTACATTTAAATACAACTAATTTGGAACAACAAATGTTTTGCAGGAAACATAATTGCAGTCTGATTACTTTTTCTACTAAAGTAATGAGGACATGTTTTTCATTTATGTATTTTGCTAGTTGCAAATATGTTGATACTGAACATATCAGTAAAATTCTAACAACAATGTATTTGTTTTCAGCCAAAATATCAGATCTTGCAGTGCAATCCATTCGTAATGACTACAGCGTTATTATATCTGTTCATGGATTCTGTTTAGACTCTCACAGCATTTGGTTAAGGTTAGTGAAAGCTCTAGGTCTGCTTTAATAGAGAAAAAGCTCACGGTGGCATCAGACACATGTTAATTCACATTTAACAAAGATCAAGATGTTTCCTTGACGTTAACCAAAGTGCTTCTGCTGCCAAAACCGTAACCACAGACAGAACTGTGGATGCAAACCCCAGACACCAAAGATGTGTGTTTGTCATCATATTATACTCTTCAAAATCATAAATGGTATATAATATTAGGTATGAATGGGTATCATCTGTAATGTGTGCTTTATATATATTTTTAAATTCATGTTTAGTGGCATTGTGATGCTGTGCTTGTTTTACAATCAGAAACTCATACAGTTCTGACTTGTGTCAGTGTAAAACTTTTTGTGAAAAACTTAAGAGACTGAACCTCACCTTTCACCTGACAGGTTTGAAGCTTTAATCTAATCTGTATGCGTGTGTGTGTGTGTGTGTGTGTGTGTGTGTGTGTGTGTGTGTGTGTGTGTATTTTTTCAAGTAACATTTTAAATCATTATCTTAAAGGCAAAATCAATTTATACACATTTTATTTTGGCAACATAGTTACACACACACACCTGTAAACACTGACAGTATGTCTAAGTGTTTCACTCTCACACCTTTGAAGTGAAGCTCTGTATCATAAGGGAAGTTTTTATCTTTGGTTTGCACTGCTTCAGGGAGGGAGTTGCACACACATCAAAGAACATCACATCCCTCTCAAATCTCCACAGAAAGACAAAGCACAAGTTTGAGATGAATCCTCAGACTTATTTGCTTCAACAAATCATGTGCACCAGGAGAGATTTCCTCAGTTTTTCTTCTCATTAGCTGCTTTCTTTTGAGGCGACAAAGTTTGCTGTCAGTTGCAGTAGAAATAATATTTCAGAGTTGTGCACCATTGACAGTTAAAGAAAAAATAAGCATATTTTTGCATTTACTTTTTATTTATTTGAGTTAAAATTTATATTAGTCTGAAATACAGAAGGCACACATTTAAATGGTTCTATTTTGTCTCATTGCTTGGCACTCTTTAAATATGAAGGTAATGACAATAATTGTTCCGTCAGTTAGCAAAATGTAGACAGAACACAATGACTGAATGGATCCAGTTTTAATTATTTCATTTTGAAACTAAACACAGCGATACCAGAGTAAACCTTGTTATTATTTTCAATGCTGTTTTATGTGAATGACAGACAGACAGAGAAAGCCGGTCTCCTGTCTGGATGTAATTAGAGCACGCTTGTGGTGCAGGGGTCAAACATAGTTTTCATTACAAAGTGTTGCAAAAATATTTACTGTAAAAAAACAAAAAATATACATAATTGAAAACAATTCATCTTAAGCCAAGAAAAGTGTAGGCCTGCCTGCAGTATTGTTGCATCACACTCATTCAGGAAGCGGTAACACAATTGGCCCAGGCTACCATTAATCAAATGCAGTTTTGCAATATAATGTAAAATCATTTGCTAACTTCCTTTAAGCTAATAAGAAAATTGATTTTACTCCTTTTTTTTTTTTCGTTTTCTCCCGTGTGCAGCCCAGTTGTAACCTTGAAGCCCGTTCTTTCTCTTTCTCTTCTTTCTGCTTCTTGACTTCTCTGATTGATATGGTTGGCATTGGTATGATAATCATTACAGAAGATATGCATCACTGTCTACGTATGAGACTCTATTCATTTCTGCATGGTAGAGGAAGCTGTAAGCGGCTCCGTTCACAAGTCTGCAGTTACTGTGCCCTCCATTTTGTGACACCACAGTTATTAAGTTGGTTTTTGGTGTGCAGGGAGTATAGTTTGGTGTGAAGATCAATGAAACACTATCCAAGAGAAAAAAAAAAATTGAAAAATAAGATGGAGCAGTCGTACCATAAGTGGTTCAATTTTGTGCATAGGCGATGGGTTGTATTGTTAAAAATAGAACTATCTGCTGTGAAACTCCTCTGCTCATCTTCATGCGTGTTGCTGTTTATATAACAGTTTATCTGTTTGATTATCTGAACACAGATCTCTATCTTATGAACAAATCGAAGGCTTGCCGTCTTGCGCAACAAAACCAGACACAAAATCTTGCGTTTTATTCCAGACTTCCAAAATTTTATTAAAAGCGATGCCTTGTGAGTCAAGCAGCGGGGCCTCTGAAGGCTGTGATTTAGAGGAGTCTGGAGGAGCTGCACTGTCTGCTGGTGTGGTGGTTTCGCTTCACAGAGCTATATCTGGTTTAAGAGTAAAGCAATTCAGTTTCTGACAGCTTGTTAGCAAATGCCCCACATTCACTGATGATCATTATTAGCGATTGTGTCCTCAGAGCCACCACCTGTGAGACAGTTGAAGTATATCAGAAGAGTCTTCTTAAACCTTGAGTCATGCCTAAAGTGAGGAAAGATTGTTGTGTGTGTGTGTGTGTGTGTGTGTGTGTGTGTGTGTGCGTGTGCTGCAAGACAGTGAAAAGCCATGCATGTGTTCACACTATTTTTAAACCTCTTCTCAAAATTCTTGAAATGCAATGTTAAAATCTACTTTCGAACACTTCTGGCACAGCTAGGGGCCTCCCAACTCCCCGTGTGTCCCTGGGACCCAATCTTACAAAAACACAAAAACACATCATGATGTCAGCAGTCACAGCTAACACTGACAAGTAATGCTAGCTAGCCAGCAACACACTAGTCACCAACTAACAGACAAACAAAACAAACAATTCAAATGCGACATAAACAAACACATGACTGTCTCGTCTTGTTTTCATTTATATGTTTTATTTATTTGTCTTCTTACTCTGTAAAGCGGCCTTGGGTACCTTGAAAGGGGCTATAAAAATATAAGTTATTATTATTATTATTATTATTATTATGATGACTGACTTACTTTGTCTCTTCTTTGCACAAGAAAAAATTATTTTTACTTGCCCCGGTGCTGAGGACGCTTCATTTGGAGTTGTCTGTGCAATTTGTTCACATCATGACTGAGCACCTCTCCACATATAACACATGAAGGCCTCTCCATTTATAAACTGTCTTGTATTTTCAGTTCGACACCATGCACACGATAGAGTGAGGGAATCAAAGGAGCCAGACTCAACATGTCCTCAGCCGCAGACCAGGAAGAGGGGGGATCTGTTCAGCACACAACATCTGAGCTGAACAGAGCAGTTATAGAAGAAAGCACACTTTTCTTCTATAACAGTTATAAAAATGAATTCACCTAGCATTTTCTAGCACTGTTCTGCATTTAGGAAATAATATATTTTGGGAAAGTCTGTTTAAAACAGACTGTTTTCTCCTCTGCAGATGTGGAAATCTTCAAGTCCACATCTTTATGTTCATCTCTTTTCTCCGTCTGTTTCTCTGACTGACATAGGACTCAAAGAATATTTTGCTTCTTGTTTTTATTTCCTATCCCTAAATTTTCTGCATCATTTTCTGCACATTATCTTGAAACAGACGGTTCAGTTGTCTATCCAAATTGGGCTCAAAATGTAATGCACATTGGGTAATGGAGAGGATGTTGAGTGTAACAAAGACAGGATTAGTTTGTGAAGTTAGTCTTAAGGCTTAGATAGGATCTTGTTTGTGCTTTTGGGTGAAAACCTTGTGTTTCCTAAATGTAAACTGAAAAACACAAACATTTTACATTGACGTGAACGTCCACAGATACAAAAGAACAGTTCAAAACTGCATTTACTTAAAAAGGTTAAAGCTGCTAAGATTTATATTGTTGTTCCATGTTCATGTGCCATTTCGACATTGTGTTCATACGCCATGTGAACCAGATTTTTAGGAGAGGAAGAAACAACACAAGTGGACCAGTGAACGAGAGAGGTGGGGGGGTCAGGCTGGTGGAGAGTGAAAGAGACAGGGAGAGAGCAAAAGAAATCCATTAAATCCTTTTGAAATATTAAGTAAATATATCTGTTTTCAAATACTTTTCCCCGTTTCTATGGTGAAAGACCTACTGTGCTGAAAGATTTAGTTCATTCTGTATTTCCACATGTGTGGACATGGAGTGTGGACTACAAGAGAGACTCCTGATGGCTCTTCAGTCCTTCAGTTTAGTCTATCTCAGTCATCTCCTGCAGTAGCACCGTTTCTGCCCACCACTTCTCCCTCTGTGTGCCGCTTCGCCCTCTGGCTGTTTTTTTCTAAAACTGTCCACACCTGCGAAATTGCAATTTTTTATTTATTTATTTATGTTTGTTACGGCACACAAATCTATAGCACATTTAAAATCCTTGTTTTTCTGCTTTTGACAAATGAAACGTACTAAAAAGCAAACCTAATGAGATAATATCCGCAGAAGAAAGACAGTCAGGAGAACACTGCAGTCATCTGTCTTCTATGTGGTTGCAG
Source organism: Seriola lalandi dorsalis (assembly GCF_002814215.2). Classification (NCBI taxonomy): domain Eukaryota; kingdom Metazoa; phylum Chordata; class Actinopteri; order Carangiformes; family Carangidae; genus Seriola; species Seriola lalandi. The sequence continues at coordinate 52,368 of NW_019524451.1, read as the reverse complement.
GAGGACTTGTACAGACATGCACACACACACGCGCACACACACACACACACACACACACACACACACACACACACACACACAGGTGGACTAGGTGGGATTTTAGTGATCCCCGACCATGAAATGCTATGGATATTCTGAAGCAGCGTTTGGAGCGCCACTGTGACAGAGAAGGGAACATGAAACCACAGTTAATAATGTAATTAGCTTTACAGCCCCTGGCTATGTTTGTACCCTGTGAAACACACACAAATAGTCATCAGCAGCATGGTCCTAGCAGTAATGATTGCGCTTTAACTTTGTGTATGTGTGTGTTTGTGTCTAAAGCATGCAAAATTACAATTGTGTGTGTGACAGAGAATGCAAATATTCTCCCCCAAGACTACACACATCTCTCAAATGATCCATGACCCCGAGCATTTTCAGCTGCATTTGTGACTGTGCTACAGTGAATCCTCCATTTTTCTGCCTGAGAGCTTTTGAAGCTGCAGTGGGATTTTGTTCCGTGATTTTTTATGTTAATTCATTCAACCATTTCCCTTGCCATGTCTTAACAGTTAAAGTGTAAAGTGCTACAGTATGTATAGCGCCAAAAATCAGGGAGAGGTAAGGTATGATAAGGAACAAGACCTTGGCTGTGTTCAAAGAGACTGTCCTCTAAAGACAAACAACAGCATCAATCATTTCAGCAACCAACCCCAAAACAACATATGTTTACAAAACCCTCTAGCGGCTGTAGTAATTATGATGGGAGCAAAGGAGAAAGTCAGGTAGACGACTGTTGATTTCCCATTTCACCTGCATGACCGCGATTGTTCCTGAATCTTAATCAAGCCGTTATTATTGTAACTGTGATGACAAAGGACCCCTTAACAAAGTACTCATTTTAATCCACGATGATCCAAGTTGTTTTAGTGCCTAAACCTAACCAAACATTAACCGCAGTGCTGTCACATCATAAAACAGATTTATTTTTACGAGAGTGATTTATACAAATTGGAGGGAAAATGCTTCCATCTGTCGTTGTAGAGGGCGAGGACAAACTATGAATCTTGTCGTTTAATTTACATGGCTTGTTAGTTCAGATTGTCTTTAGTCCTGCATAAGAACAACGCAGCCCCAGCTCATTGCATCAAGGCAGCAAGGGTGCTGATGCAGAGGGCTCTGGTAAAAAAAAAAAACGTAAGGTTGTCTTTAACAAAAGTTGAACCTGACACAGCATTGTGTGTCAAGGCGCTGCAGTGGCCAGATCTATTATATGTGAGCACAAACTCCTGGTAAACTGCTCTGTAACGTGTATCGTGTATTTCTATTACTTAAATTATAAATGTCATGATGAAAGATAAAATGATTGTCACTGTGATACAGTTTCAAGACTTAAAAAAGTAGAGTTTTGGTGTCTGCGAATGTTTTGGATTATTTTTGGTCGTAAACCAAACAATTGCAAATAACTACAAAAAATCTGTTGGGTTGTGAGTTATATACATAGCCAGTGTATTACCTGCAGCAGATTCAGTGCACTCCCAGTTTGGAGAAACAGGCCGGAGAATGGAGCCATGTACTGCTGTGCACAGGGTCAGCAGAAAACACGATTAAAAATGCCAACCGAAAAAAAAACAATATCAGTTGAAGTGTACGTTAAATTATTAATATTTTCGATGCTTTAACTTGCTGTCAAACATCCTTTTCCTTTGGATCTACATTTTCTTAATCATTGAACTACAGTATTACTACGCATGCACTCTATTGTGCTGCAGATCAGCTGTTTGACTTGGAAAGAGCTAAGCGTAAGTGTGTGGTGTGTAGGAATACAGTAGTTTAAATATTAAAAAATGTTAAAATATTCAAAATAAAGTGTACACTTCGACTGATATTGGCTTTTTTCAGTGGGCATTTTTTAAAGTGGCTAAAGCACATTTTTTTGTGTTCCCCATCCACAGCATTTGTGTCAGTGCTTGTTTCTACTTCACACGCCGAGCCGAATTAACTGCAGGTAATACACTGACTATAGATAAGTACCTCACACAACCCCACGTCAAACAACCAAAACTATCACTTTAAGAGGACATGGATATGTGTACCACATTTTCATGGTTATTTTCCTTTTTCAATCATCAGTTGTTGGACTGACTGACCAACCAAACAGCCAACACGGCTTGCCTGGCTAAAATGTGTACACTCATTTCTAGAAAAAGATCTGGATACAACCTCTCTCTGTCATTGAGGCAGAAAGCCTGTCATCACACAGACGAACACACACACACACACACACACACACACACACACACATACACACACATCTTACAAGCCAGTGTGCAAAGCGTGGGTTTATTTTTTGCATGTGCTGCAAGTGTTTTTCTTGATAGTTTGGGATCCTGGCCAAGTTAAGTAACGACTTCACACTGAACCGCTCGTCTATGGAGCACGAGCGTGAATCTCAGAAAAAGGCTGGCACAAAAGGGCAATTAATATGCATGTTGTTACACAGATATTTATCACCTCAGTAACACTGCCAGTTTATTACTGTGGTTATTTTGTTTTGTTTTTTTCTCTTCATCGCGTGCATCTGAGGTGTGGCCTCCAGCATGGCCAGATTTACCTGCGGATACAGCAGCAAAAACAGCCAGTTGTCGAGGGTGACCACGAGAGGAAGCGAGTGAGCAAATGAAAGAGAGAGAGGGGTTTATTTGACAGCTTTCTGAGTGGCTACTGTTTTTGCTCATGGTGTGTGCTGTCCTGCTAATTTGAAGATGAGTGGGATGGACTATCTATCTATCTATCTATCTATCTATCTATCTATCTATCTATCTATCTATCTATCTATCTATCTATCTATCTATCTATCTATCTATCTGTGGCATGCGGTGGCTTTTACTGAAAGGCTAGCAGAACCTAACAAAAGCACAAAACACCATCTCAGTGTGTGATTCAGCTGTTTACTACACCAAAGACAAAAGTATGGACCACACTAAAACACCTTTTCATGACAGCAGCAGCAGCAAATCTCTTAAATTCAGGGCTTGCTATGATTCTGTGCTGCCTGTCTTTCCTGTGCTGAAAGTCTCTCTCCTGCATCTTGCTGCTCTCACTCATTCACCTTTCTCCTTCCTGGCCTAAGAAGTATTGGGATTATTCCTTTGAACTGACACCAAATGTGCAGTTTAGAAGAAAAATATCTAAAAATCACTTCTATGGTAATCTAAATCCATTAACTGACAATGACACACTCCATAGAACTGTATTTATCTGCATCAGTGTTGTCAACCTTTCATGGCTCATCGTCTAGACTGTAGAGGGGAAGCACAAGGGAGACATGAGAGCTTGGGTCTTGAGGAGTTGTAGCATTTGTTTACTGACAAACAACCTAAAGTGCAAATACAATGCACTGCTACGTTCATAACTATACGGCTAACTTCTAACTCTCTGCTCTGCTCGCCAGTCTCATTGCTCTCTCTCTCTCTCTCGTACCGTACGAGCTATGCTACTTACCGAGCTATTCCTGAAAGACGCTGCGCTATTTGTGTAACAATATACTGTCTCAAACTTCTCAAACTTATTGTAAATTTTGCACAAAGATGATGAATCACAGTGTAATTTGCTCATTTACTTGGCTACTTCTGCCTCTTAATGCTTAGGACTATCTGACAAGATTTTTTTTTTTGCCTACTTTTTAGAAATAATAAAGATTTCCATGGGAACTTAATAGAGTTGTTGGATCATTGATAGGATTTTGCCTTCGACTGACAGAGTTGACAGAAAAGGTCATATGGTTCTGTGTTTAAAAAAGAAAAAAGAAAGCACATAAAAAAAAAAAACAGTTTTACCTTTCTTGGAAGACTGTTGAATCCTCATTTTCCAACAGGATTCCTATGATAAAGTTCAACGTCAGATCATATCCAGTCCTTTTCATACCATCATGAAAAAAATCTACACAACCTATTTTATATGACAATATTATATATATGGTGATATATAATTTTTTCTTGAGCCTCAAGTGCAGATCTTTTTAAACCAGGGATGTACACTCTGTATCTACTTTATTAGGACGACCTGTACAATTTAATGCAAACAAATACAACTCATCTGCCAAAAAGACTGAGGTCATAGTTAGTGATGGTGTTGTACTGGACTACATTACACTAAGAGGTGTTTCTAATTAATGTCTCCCTCATAGGGAGGACAAAAAATAAGGAACCTCTCAATATAATGTAGTCCAGTACAACAGCACTTTTAAGCATGACCTCAGGAATAAACATATATCTGAATGTCAATGTCACCAAAATCTGAACAATGTTAGCTTTATAAAGGCGGAATGGCAGAGCTGTTGTGTGGAGTTGCATTGAACATGTACAGGTGTGTCTAATAAAGTGGCCACTCAGTGTATGTGTTTTGGCTTATCCAGTAAATCAGATACCTGACCGATCTAGACACTTCATCACTTTGATGCAACAAACCTGTTAATCCAATAGAACCACAAAGCCAACAGCTCATTGATTTGTCACATTTCCCACAATGCTTCAATACAGTACGAGCAGAGATTAAAAGGATAATTATAAACGGTTCAAAAATCTGTGGTGGTTGACAAATTGACATCCTCTCATTGTATTGTAATGTCAAATAACGGATAATTTTATGATTTATGATACGTGGTGTTTCTTCTTTTCATCAACAAGTAAAAGAGACCAAAACTCACTACAAATTAAATTGTATTGTTTGTGTAACCACAGCCCGCAGCTGCATGCCACTGAATCATCATTACATTGACTGACACATTCCGTCATTATGATTTACATGGCCAATGTAGTTTACCCTGAAATAACTCCATGGCTGCATTTTTTAATCTCTGTGCTGGGCAGACATAATTAAGCATGCACAGGGATGTGGTTTCTTTTTTTTTTTTACACGGCTAAAAGCAACAAACCACACACTGCCTATGCTCAGTATAATTACAGTAAACACGTGTCGCCCAAATGCAACAATGGAGTTCAGACTGTGTTTGCACAGAGAGAACTCCATTAGTGGTTTTATTCTTTTCACAAGAATGGTTAATAATAAGTAAGAAAATAAATAAATAAAATAGAATTTAAAAAAAAAAAAGCCTTATCCCTTAACTCCTCTTTTAAAACCCGCAGAGCTTTAAAAGCAGAACAGAAATCATTTAGCCTAACAAGAGCGAAGATTGGGATCAGCGCTTAGATTTAAAATCAACTCCAGCAGGGAAAGCAGTTGGCGTGAGTGTGTGCATTCATGTGTATCTCTGAGAGCGCTCACGTGTCTTGCAACACAGCTATCCACTCCTGCTGAACTACCAGCGAAAAGTGTTTGCGAGACTGAAATAATGCATGTTGTTTCCCCTCATTTAAATGCCCTCCACTGTAATTGGTGTAATCTGTAGGTTTTATCGAGTCCCAAGTCTGTTTTTATAATGTGTTTTTATGTGCCTCTGCAGAGCTGTCAGCCTGTGTCAACTGCCTCTCCTTACATGTGCATCAGACCTTGCTACTTTGATGATGATTGGATTTTGAAAGCATGTCCAGGATTGGTGTTTGTCATTTTGTCATCTCCATGAGCCATACTATGAGACATTGGTATCTGTGTGTGCACTTGGGCAAAGGCTGCACCACAAGTTGCATTAATTTGTTCTACCCTACAACCTTGGGGCTGTTCTGCTCTCTCTAATGACTAAGCAGAAGTCGACAGAGAACATAAAATAGCAGCTATGCTTGAAAGTACAATGTACAGCATGATCACAGAAATGATTTCAGGGTATACTGTGCTTTTGATCATATTTTATACATTTAGAAAACTAAGAATATAAATAATTAAATGTAATTTCTCAAGCAAAAGTCATCTGATAACTTTTCTTCTTGCTTGATGCTTGTGTATATATTTATTTGCACAGAAAACTTCCACAATCAACCTACGCATGCATTTACTGCAAAGGAACACCCAATCAACCTCAGACATCCACTCCATCAAATGCCAGGTTAGCTAATGTGGGGCTGAGTGGCATCTAGATAGATGTTGTAATATGGCTTTTGAAATCAGCCTCTAAATCAGCCACCATCCACTCTGAAACACACTGTATAATGGAAAATATTGATATTTTTTGGGCCTATGCTGAATGCACACTCTAGAATTAATCATGGCATTGGACTGAGTGCTCTCTCCTCGTCTGCCTCGGTGCTCTACCTGTCTCGTTCTCTCCATTTGCCCCTGTCCAGTGTTTCCATAACTTCGCCAGCCACATGACGAGATCAGAGAAGCCTGGTCATCTAAGTAATGGCTTTCTTTTTGTTGATTCCTTCTGGGTCCATGGCCCTGCGTTCAGTGATGTATGCTCCATGCAACGGCACTCGACAGCTCATCTCTCTTAGCCACAGGCACCTCTGAATAAGCACATCCACCCATGGGCCAATCTCTGAAATGCACTTTGGGGCTGCTGCTGCCCCCGTCATTGACATTCACAGAACAAGAAATGCACTATAACCATTTTCAGTCATGTAATAAGACTTTGGAGCATTAGTGGGGGGGTTGAGGAGGGAGATCTTCCTCTGCTTGTAAACTGACCTTTTCCCTTTTCTGCAGGGGCAGCCACAGAAAAGTCTTAAAGCTGCAACAGCAACATCTTTCATCATATGACTGTCGGCGTTAATTTTCACTCACCTCCTCTGTATGAACTTCTCAATTCTCCAACATGTGTTTTCTCACTGTGCAACTGTTCTGTCTAATTACACAGTTTCCTTCTCTGCGCCCAGGCTTCTACCCCAACTTCCACCCTGCTTGGCTCAGTGTAGCACCACACCAGCACCCATGGGCTCCCCCTGCTCTCCAGCTACAGCAACAGAAAGCATCCTTTCTGCAAAGTCCTCAGTGGCATTTCTTCACCATTAAGCACTCTCAGCTACCACAGCCTTTAGACTTAAATTGAAAAACTGGCCAAATATGGAGTGTGGGATGAATATATGAATGACAAATGAACCACTGAGGAAAAAGAAAGCCAAATGGTCACCCCCCCCCCCCAAAAAAAAAAAAAAAAAAAAAAAAAAAAAAAAAAAAAAAAAAAAAAAAAAGAAACAAACAAAACAAAACAAAACAAAAAAATCAGCAGAAGCCCATAGGATATGGCACTCACATAAATGATATGAATTATATGAATGCCATGGACTTTCAGTGTCAAAAAGAATGAGAGACGAGCTCTTTCTTTTTTCCTCTCCCCTGCTACCTCCCTGTTGTACCCTCTTCATTCCCACTGACATTCCCCAGACAGCTGATGGATATCAGACCATGTCCTCCAGGAGACATATCCCATTATCATACTGCCACAGCGCACATCCACAGACCCATCTCTGCTCTAATCAATGGCCATGCAGCACAGCAGAGAAGCACAAACAAGATGCACACAGCAAAACCTTCAGTAAATAATGACACAGATACATGAACACAGATGACAGTGAAAGGAGGGAACGTAATCTATATCTCAGACGACACATGGCTGATTCCGTCACATCTGCCTAAATCAATATAGATAGAAATCCAGCAGAGCAGCCCCAGCTGTGCTGCCTCTTACCTGCGTGTCTCTGTGGTGGTCCTTCTCACTGTGACTGTGCTTGATGAAGACCCTCGGTCTACACAGCCATGCCCTCCTAAATGGGCATGCATCTGTGGGGCAGATCAGAGGTCTGCCTTGTGTCTGTTAGCCTGGACAAAAAGAGGGATCAAGGATCAGAGAGTCCTCCCTGCCGTCAAGCCCTGTCTAGCACATCTCCTTGTGTCTCCCGCTCTCCCGGGTCATTCCAGCCAGCCCCTCAGCAACCGCAGAGCCAGGGAGCGAGCGTTCGGGGGGGGATGGGAGGTGCTTAGAAGACTGAAGCGGACATGGAACAGCGAGCAGAGCACCTCCTCCTCCTACATGTCTGACTGCAGCCAGTGGACATGCTACAGCTGGAGCCTCTGTCCACCTCCCGTTTTCTGCCTGTGCATGTGTGTGTGTGTATGCGTTTTTTTTTTTTTTTTTTTTTTTGTGTGTGTGTGTGTGTGTGTGTTTGCGCGTCAGTGCTGGCTCCACTCTTCCCTGTGTGTGGAAACTCAGTCTCTTCTCTTCTCACTGTTAATGCTGCCGGTGGCTCCGAGATGCTGAGGCAGTGTGAGAGAGGAAGATGGAAAGAGAGAGAGAGAGAGAGAGAGAGTGAGGGAGAGACAGAGGGGTGTATGTGGAAGTGGGGAAGGGAGAATGGCAAGGGAGGGTATAGGAACGGTTCCTCCTGCTCCATCTATCGGTACCAGTCAATCAGGGATGCATGGCAGTGGCTGGGTTAATGAGTCATCCACACACATATGCTTGGTGTGTGTGTGTGTGTGTGTGTGTGTGTGTGTGTGTGTGTGTGTGTGTGTGTGTGTGTGTGTGTGTGCGTGCATGCGTGTATGTGATTCACAAGTGAGTTACACACACACATGCAGAGAAGGCAGGTTTCCATTTTGTTCTTTACATATCTTGCATGTTTATAGTGTGCAAATACATTCCTGTGCGTCCTTTGGATGCTAAGGAGCATGTCTGACATCATACTGGCTGAGAACTTTATAGCCGGCTATACACACACATACATAGCGTAAATGCACGCACAACCGAACATACACTGAAGAGAGGGACACCTAAATAACAGCAGAGGATCTCCTCCAGCTATCAGTGTGTCAACAGACCCAAGAACCTACAGCCTTAACAGGCTACCTGCCTCCCTGAATGCCCATGGGACTGATATATCACACCTTGACACTGCAGAAGATCTTCTGGAGAGGAGAGGAGAGGAGAGGAGAGGAGAATAAATATGACGGCGCCTGCAATGAGACACCCGTCCAAAAAGAACTGAAAAGCAGGTGGGCCGTTTGATTAGAGAGAGAAACAGGAGAATGAGAAAGACGAGGTGAAATGTTGAGGCTCAGTTTCACTGACAGCGTGCTCTGTTTTGTTCTCTGAGCATGCTGTCTGCTCTGCTTTGACTGCCTCAAGAATTAAAGAGAGGCAGAGAGGGATAAAATGGAGAAGAATGAAGATGTGGAGATAGGAAGAAAGGCTTTTGAAATTGACAGAGAAAGAAATAGAGAGGGGGAAAGAGAGAGAGAAATGCAGGCACTAAGACATTTCCCCATCTGATAAAAAAAAAAGGAGGGACATTTACAAAGCATGGGAGGAGCATACCAAACAACCTCTTCATCTTGTATCTCTTTCCTCTTTCTTTCTTAGATAAGTCTTTCCTTATCTTTGCATCCTCTTTAGTTTAGCATCCCTTTTGTCTTGGGCAGAATGCCTTCTTCCCTCTCTGTGTCTGGCTTTGAATTAAGCCAGCTCTCCGTCCAGCTTGAAACCAGAATTCGTGTAGAAAACAGAATAAAAAAAAAACAGAGGTTACCCCTGTCAACCTGACAGAAAAGGCCATCGGCAATCTCCCAGCATCTCAGCAAACTGAAAATGTCTAGACACACATATGTTGTGAGCAGTGGAAAGACTGCTGGCAGGATGCTTGGGCTTGCAGACAGCCATGCTTCTAGCATTATGAGTCTGAACTGAGAGGACCGTCTAAAAAGACTGTAACTATAGTGCACGCTATAGTGCACCACAACATACCACACCAGCTCTCTGCCCATACTCTCTTTCAGTTTACTGTGCTGCATACAGACTAATTCTTTCAGATATAAGAGCATGACCAATCACAACCCAAAAGAATGAATTTTGAACCTGCTGTAGCAAATTCAAATTATGGAAAAGACTCAAAACATGAAAAGGAAGTCGTGAATGTGAGAGAACTGATTAACAGCAGCTTAAAATTCATTCACAATGTGCCGTTTGTTGTAGCCTGTATCGACTCTAGACCCGATCCTTCAGGGAAACAGCTCTGCACTGACCCGAGGTCTGCTTTTGGAAGAAAACGCCTCACGCTCGGCTGTGTTAATCTAACTCTGTAATCTGCTGCTAAATCAGGCTTTAGGAGTGAGCCGAGGCAGCGACTGAGGCAATCTCGTGGAGAAGAATCAGCCTTGTGGAGTGTGTGTGGGGGTAATTATGCATGAGGAAGACGGTTAGTACTGCGTTGGATGTTGGCAGAGAACTAACAGATGGTAATTCCCTCACTCCTGCACTCCTGGCAGACCTCTGGATAACAAATGCACTGGTACCTACAGTAACACACACACACACACTAATATCACCTTATCTCACACAGAGATGCACCGCAGCAGTCAGAGAAGCCTGGCTTTAATACACATTTTGCACTAATTGCAATGCTAGGCAGGATCATGCAAGCTAGAAAGGACTTTTGGGATACCAAGCTGTGAAAAATGATTTCTGTGTTGGTCTTCTTTCAGCATTACTCTGTGTCAATAAATACACAAGGGTTTCCCACTTTCCAATAAGCCATGAGCAAAAGGTGGTTTATCATCTGCAGTTATTTTGTGAAGTGTAATCAATGACGCAGAAGCCCCTGGGTCCACTAGTATGGAGACCTCAGTACCCTCTACCACTTCTTTTACATCGGGGGCCCTGTTGTAAAGGTGAGAAGGCCCACTGGGTCTCAGACTTTGTGTTGAGGGTAGACGTCTCAGAATTAGGTTTTGTCATTTTGGCGATTATATCAAAAAGAGCAAACTAAATACTTGCAGCGAATGTGCAGCCATAACAGAAAAATGTTTAAAATGTGCAAACACTCTACATGTTTATGTTTTACATGGATAAATCAGTCTGCACTGATCTATACATTAGAATAGGTGATTCTTAAAGTGTCTTTGGCCACAGCTGCTTTATACTGAATGAAAAGCTTCTCTCATTCAGTTCATTAAATCCCTGCAGCCACCCGAAGGCATCGGACCAGAAATATTGATAAGTCTGCAGCCTCTGATTCGAGAAGTGCCACACTAGAGTGCAGTGCTATTATACGCACGGATATCCACTGTGTTTACCTCGATTACATCATGTGCAACTGACACCAGGCCTCTACAAAGTGACGGCATACACTTCCACACACACATCAGAGTGGTGGGTTATAACTCAGCATTCTGCTTTTAGACTAGCGGGGGCTTTAGAAAAAGTGAGTGAGAGGGTTTTATTCCTTACATCCATTGCAGTGCAAACTCTGCTGTCATATCCAGTACAACATCATGTGACCGTTTACGACATGAGTCACACAGTACAATTATGACTGCAGAAATGTGGGGCTGTGTGTTCACATCGCGATGCCAGAAAAAGACGTGATTTCCTGGAGATGACGTGACTGACTTAGACTTGAGACTTGATTAATCGTGCGCTGCTGCACCCAAAATAGCAGGTGTACATGGAGACACCCACGCAGTCCATGCACTCAAGACCACTTCACACTTGTTGTTGCACTTGCGTAATTAAAATAGGGCCCACGTTGCAGCATGTGTCATCACCATCCAGCAGTAGTCTCCCAAAATGTTATGCTGTAATGTACCCTTGGACTGAGAGGCTGGAGTCTGGGCCTCGACACTCACTACTGAGAGACTCCCTGATGCTTGCTGGCAGTGTCGCACAACACGCCTCTTAGCCTAATCCAGAGACTCAGGCTCTTGACTCAAGGTGGCTTAGAGATGGGAAATTAGTCCACCTCTTGATGGTATCCGTGTGACTGGTATCCCACTTGAGATGCAAATGGCTCACGATCAGGAGCGTGGTTTTGTTGTCACAGGATCTCCCCTTCTGGTATGTTATGTCAGAGAGTTGTACAGTGTCCTGACCAGAGTGCGTGGACACATTCTCAGCCTACTTTTCTCTACTTTCACCTCAGTCTTCATAATGTACATCTGCTCTGTTAACTTGTAAATAGTCCACTGAAGGCCAGTGGTGACTGACACAAACTGCGCAGATGCATGGTTCTACATTCTCATAGCCCCTCTGCAGAGCCTACCTGGCATTCTTGCACAACACCAAGATAGTCAAAGTCTACCTTAAATCATTTAGACCCTGTTCAAAGCATTTGGCCTTAAGACCTGATCCAAGATGCCAAAATCTTTCCTCCCTCTCCCCTCTGTCTGACATCCTCCTTGACCAGCTGACTCATGTCATATACTTCCAAGCTCTCACCAAGAGCACATGCACACAAGCAGAAAAGCTGGCTCTCAAGTGTTCCAGTAGCTCTACCCATCCAAACACAAGCACTTAAAGTCTCTGTTTAACAGCAGCATAGTCCAGTGTTTTGATGTCAACCTCCATTTGTCTCACTCAGCCGGGAAAACTGGCTCCCATCACCAGTGAGGAGAGCCGGCATATCAACTTTGACATCCATGCTGGGTGAGCATCTGTCAAACTTCCCTGTGCCAGTTTTCAAAAGGTTTAGTTCTGTCCAGCCTCATAAGTCCAAGTGCATACTTAGCCAGCTAGCTATACTGAGGAAGCTAAGCTACAGATTACCAGCATGTTTCCAACACGACAAAAACACACTTTCAGTGATGACAAAGAACAGCACTGCCACCAGTGTAACTACGCTTCTTGGGTTTACCCAGGGACACCTTTTGACAGACAAAGATTACTTAAAAATATAACTCAGTGTTATAAATTCACACATGGAGCCCACACCTCCAGTGTGTTTCACTGTAGGGGGACGAAGTTTGAGATAGAGTACAGATCTAAAATGATATATATGGTAACTGATGGAAAAAAGACATTAAGATTCACATTCACATCAAACTCACAACTTCCTCCGAGAGAGGACAACTACAGGAGGGAAAACTGTAAAATGTGAACCTGCTGACTTACCACACACTGATTTTTTTTTTTTTTTTTTGTGTGTGTGTGTGTGTGTGTGTGTGTGAGTGAGATCTCATTCTACTGATAAATTCAACATGCCAAATAAAAATACCCATATTATTTGGTTGGTTGGCTGTACATTTCTGTTATCAGATAGTCGGATGGTGGATAGGCTTACAAAGACTATGTTAGCTCAGAGTCAGAATAAAAAAGTACTTGATTGTCCTATTAGATGCATTGTACATATCCCAACTACAGAACTGATGAGAGAAACTTAAACATTTCTGACAGTGGCCGACCACTTTTGAGCGGCACTGCCATTGGGAAATGTTATGTCCCGGTGGAACACGAGCGGCATACCACTAGAGATCAGCGTATGCCGCTGAGGGGATCGACATAAGCCGCTCCAACACTAGTGGAATACTATCAGCCACATTTTAATCTCAGCATCTTTCCCACAGAGAGAGAAGGCAGTTTCCTGAAAACCCAGGGACGACTTCTGTGTCTTGGGCTCTGAGGACCTTCTCTCTGGGACTCACAGCTGGGACGTCGAGGTACTAACATACACATACGCACCTTCACTGACAAACTCTTTCCATTCATTAACAATGGGGATGAACTCCCAGTAAACAAAACTCCAGGGTCGGTCAGGGTCATACCAGTGACCTACAAGTGCATGTCAGCTGTTTGTTCTGGACATACAGTATATCCAAACATAGAGGTTAGAGCCGCAGTGTGAAGTCTTGTGCACTTGAAAGTTGTCTAGAAATGTAATAGGAACTAAAATAAAGTTTATTTTTTAAAGAAATTTGCAGTGTAAAGACAGATAGCAAGTCCAAGAAATAAAACTCAGACCTATGGTCAATCGGGGTGAGCAGATGTGGGCTTCCTCGAACAACTTGCCACAATCAAAAGTAAAAAAGTAAAGCAAAACTTTATTGTGAGGAGTATTTTGTCATAATAACTCAGTACTAATAAATCAGTACTTGCTAGGAAACGTCTCACAGTACAATAACCGCCTGTGTTTCTTTCTGACCAATTCCATTACAGTTTACATTACAGGACATTATTTTGTTGCATTTTTTTTCTCTTCATATCAAACCATTCCTTCTCTCTTTCTGTCACAGTATGTAGTTCTGTGTTGACACGGTGTTGACAGCTGCAGCAAAAATTTGCAATAATTTTTTCAGGACTACTAATAAAACTTCTGACACTGTCAAATTTGTTCTGTTGTGGTCTGATGATTTCCAACAGCAAGACGAGGTGCACACTGTGTGAAGAGCTTGTTTTTGCTCTTGGGTTTTTCTTCATTTTTGTAAACGAAAGTTGCTCACAAATAGAGCAGAACAGGCAGCTGTATATAACTGAATTGCTGTGCTGATTATGGAAATAATCTAATTTCACGAACACACACACCTGCACATGTACAGGTGGTATTCATCAAGATGAAACAAGTTTGAGAAGTCAGGAGGGTTTGCATGAATCGGACAAGAAAAGATGTAGATGTAGCAGAAGAAATGTTCAGTAATGCCTTAGATCATGGTCTGAATATGTAATATTTAGTGAACACAGTATGTGTTTGAAAAAGACAAGAGCATAGGGAGTAAGGGGATAACAACTTGGTGTTTAAGAAGGAAATTAAAGTAAACTGCACTGAAAGCTTTTTAATAATCACATTGTACTGTAATATTTTTAGTAGGTAATAATACAGGAAAATGGGGAATATAGGGTAACAATATTGATATTGCAATTAAATTACTTATGGTATCATTTTAAAATTATGAAGGCCATATAACGTTTTTAATTATGGAGTAATATTTAGTATTGATATAGTGTACACTATTATTGTTGGTGGGGTACAAAACACTAAAGTAAGCCTGGCAGAAAGCCGCACCTTTATTGCTGTAGCTATAAAATATTTCTCTGTTTGAAATGATAAGAAAATAGTAGAGAACAATGATGTAGTTTCTTGGGCCAATGTAAGATCCATCAGTTGATCAAAACAGATGTTAGAGAAAAACCTTGTGGAGCTTTTATGTTCCATCATACCATCAGATCAAACTTATTGGAGATTTATTGGACAACACACAGTATAAGGAAAAGTCATCACTTAAAAATGGCATGTTCAATTTTGTTTTTGGAAAGCATGTCTTAATAATTCCAACAGAGGTAGTTGTGTTTTGTTTTAGTGACAGTACATGACCATAAGGAAAAAGAAAATACAATGTGGGATAAAGCTCTTTCTTACAGTGTAAGGCTGTAAAATAAAGAATTACTCCCTTCTCACTGTAATTACACAGTAGTTACAGGGTATGTGGGCTGTAAAATAAAGCAGTCCCTCCACCCATTAGTTTTTTTTCTTACTGAAATTACAAAGTAAATATTAGGAATGCTGACTAATATGTGGCATTATTTATACATGTAATTACACAGTACAGTCTCCACAAAAACACTAAGTGTATATCAATTTTAAAGCAGATGTCAAAGTGTAAACAGTAACGCAAAGATCTGTTCACTGAAAGATCTGTGGCTCTGAACTGAATAAGATTGGTAATGCTCCCTGATATACACCATAATGGTATTTTGGGTGACATCAGTATTGTTGAGGATCACTGGAATAATGCTGTAGCTAAAACAATGAACGTCAACCTGTCATATTTTACATTTAAATAATATATATATTTTTAATTGCCACACTTAGTTTGGCTCATTTTTCATACTGTGAGCCTGGTGCCCTGTGTGTATCCCATAATAATTTAATATGAACACTTACAGTGTCCCCCATAAATACAAATGATTCCTGCTTATTTTCTTTATTAATTTCCTATATCCAGAAGGTTATCCTGCCAGTATTTTATTCATACTCCATAAATACAAGATCTTTACACTGCAGTTTGCAGGCTGTAATCTAAAGCCTTGTTAGAAAGTTGTACTTTTGGTGGTAGACACGTAAACAAACATGCAGATGATCAACACATACATTTTGCTTAATTTCCTTCCAATTAATCAAATGAACATTGATGCAGGGCTTCACCATCACAACTATGGATAAAGTAAAAAACCATTGTCTCCTCGGGGACTGGGCTGCCTTTATACTCAAGAGATTACAGAACCTGTTTGGTTTCACACGCACGAAGACTGATCTGAGACACACAGGTACACACAGAAACACACAATAAATCCTGACAAATCCAAAGTTCTGTCAGTGGTGACCTTGCCAGAGAGGATCAAGCAGCGACTTGCATGAGGAAGGTGCCGATTGTGATCATAAGGCTTGAAGGTCTTTGATCTCTACAGCGTGGGGGCTTAACAGTCAATTAACCCTTTGATCTCTTCTGATCCCTGAGGTTTACGACGCTCTATAGCCTATATAATGTATACCGTACATACTGCACGCGCACACATGCCTCACTGCGAGATAATGGCTCCGTTGTTTCCTTCATCGGTCAAATTTGCACTGCAGATTTATGTACACAAATGTCGATCTTCCTCATCCTCCTCATCGTTTTCAGGGGTCAGGTGTTACACAGCCTGGCTGTGACAGTTCAGTGCATTTATTGGATTTCATGAGTGGTTGAGCAATGAAAACAGAAAGAGAAATAAGACAGTTAATATCCGCATTGACCTAAGGCTGAGCTGACATGACACCAGGCTGTACTGCCTAATGACATATTGACTGACAGCTTTGATTATGTGAAGACAAAGCCTGAAGTGAAAACATACAGAAAAACAACACAACAATCTTTTTTCCACTCTAGATGTGAAGGAGAACATTAGTCAGAGAAATACTAGGTGTGACGGGTTTGCTGATTTTCAACTCTTTTCATATAATGTAATTCTGCGCTTCAAAAAGCCCCTTTATTTTCCTCTCATTTCCAAGGGAAATTTTGCACTTAGGTTATTAAATGGGGAGCTCGAGCTCTCACACTCCAGGTCTTTTATGCGGCTACAATAAATGTGCGGTGGGAGCTGCCATCAGAAGTTGTTAATACCTGTGGTAACTGAGCATTTCATTAGCAATTATTTTTGAGCTACACTGCAAAACATAAAAGTGGCCAATTAAATTTGATTTTGATGAATTGATTAAGGTATTTCTCTCTTGGATCAAAGACACATATGCATACAAATGTGGTTCATGTCCTGAATGCAAATAACCAAGCCGCCATAATGACAAATCATTTGGGTTTACAAGCATGATTGAGTGTTATATAATAAAAATGGGTGTCTGACAAACAAGCACATTATATTTTGCTATATGTCATTTTTCTTCATTCACTGATCATGTCTTTCTAGTTAATTTTCTGACAATAGTGCTGCCTCATTTTTTTTTCCAGTGCAGCTGTGTTCAATTAAATTGAGTCAATTAAATTCAGCTCAGATTAGTTTGGTTCAAATCAGTTGCATTCTGTTAAATTCAAATTGGCTCATTATTCTTTAATTTGGTGACTTGAATTTGGTTCATTATTTACAATAACCACAACATGCATTAAAAGCATAATAAAACATGTAACACTTGACTACAACGTATAGCCTGCCATTTGGACACAACCGTATGTTATTTACAGATGAATTCAACAGCGGAGTGGACAACCTGGAAAGCTGTAGATGTTTTTGTTGTAAATGGCCTTCCTTATAGTGTGCACCTGCTGGGATCGTGTGTAGTCAACGCCTGTAATCTCAGGGTTTTTTCACCGGACTCCCCAGTCAGTCTATATTGTTTTTGGTGAGGGCACAAAAAGAGCCTACAAAGTAAAAGAGAAAGAAAAGAAAACAATCATATATGCTGTGCTGAGGCGGAGTGTTTCCCTCTGGGGTTTGTCCAAGCCTTCACAGTTGTCCACCAAATCCCAGCAAGTCAGAAAGAACAATCATGCAGTGGTGTTTGTGTGTTTGTGTGTGTGTCTCAGTTTTAGGTTAAACCAAGTGTGCTGCACTGAAACAACAATAGCACATAGCTGAGGGCACTGTCCTTTGAACAGAAAGAGTCAGTCAATGCTATCCACTTTAACAGACAACACAAGATATGTCTTCCTATAGGTCTTTGGCTTGGCTGTTTTTATGTCATGGGAGTTAGTCTTAAAATAGCTTCTGGGGCTCCAACCAGTGAGAGAGCAGCACATTACACAGACATACACAAAGCAGCCGTGTCAGTACATAACCTTGGGCTCCTGGGACCCTGCATGGGTCCCTGATCAATTTGAGGGTCCTTTTGAACCTACACGGAAAAATCTTGCACCCCCACTCCCTTTTGTGAAGACAACATGAGGTCTGTTTATTACTGATTACAATTGGCACTCTTGTGTAGCTGTGACATCACACTGTAGCCTGATAAACACCAGCTATCCTGTCAGAGGATAAATCAGCTGCAGGAGTCTGACAGATACTTACAGAACCTAGTGTAACGGCAATGCATTTATTGACATTTTGATATTTACATTAATTCTCTTTGAGCTTGGCTTTAAACGGCCACGATTGCGCATAATTTTTTTTAACCCTTTTATTGCTACATCGAAATGTTATCTTGTTAACTCACAATATTTTGTGAAACTTTGTTTTCTCAGTATCACAATTTAGGGGTAAATTGTCTTTTTCAAGATCAAGACTAACAGAAATCTGGTAAGAAAAAATCCTTGGCGAGATCAAAAATGATGATCAAGTTCTGTTGCACAAGACGTTTGTTGCCCATGTGAAAAGTTTATCATTAAACACGCAGTTAGACAGTCATGTCTCATTTCAACCAAATAGATATGACCTCAGCAGTCCTGTGCACAGCCATTGTTCCACATGCTTTTTTAGTCCTCTTATCTCAATATCCTGGCTTAATTATCTTGTTATCACCTGATAAAAAATTAATGGTTTTTCAAGGTCACAACTTCAGCCTAATTGTTGTTACTTTCATGAAAAGCAAGTGTAGCAGACCTGATAGTGGAGCCACACTGTAGGACAGATTAAAGTGGAAATGACACACAGTGAGATAGAGAGATCACGACTGATCATCACATTAGCCTTTACATTAATCAGCATTTGATGGACTTAGATTGCAACCACAATTAGCTACCAATTAAGTGATGAGCTTGAGAAAACATTTTGTTACATGAAGGAAAGAATAAAGCAAGATAATTAAATTATGATCACAAAAACACAAAGTTTGATTTCTTAAAATGTGGAGTCTGTTCTGATGAGCCAGTGCTCGCATGTCACAAGTACAGGAGTGACGTGATGCTATTCTTAATTGGCTAGTAAAGCACATACACTTCTGGTGGCATTAATCTGCCATTAACGTGACAATGCAGATGACTTAAAAAAATGTATTCAAGGATCTCAAGGATACCCACAATGTAGTGTTAGGTTTTCATTTGTTTGTTGCCATGAAACTCCACAGGGTACCTTTAAGTTGTAATATCAAGATAACAGGATTTAAATATAAACAATGACAGTATTTGGCATCCAGAAAATGATAAGAGGTACACAAGAGGCTCCCCTGGAACACAGCTCAGAATTTGCCAGCTTCTTTAATCAGTGTTTTGTTTGTGAGTCATGCTTTTTGCAGAGCACAAGCTGCTCTATCTCCAAAGACAGCAATTTTCTAAAGCAAACATTAGTTTGCTGCATTCTATAGTAACTAATGATCTGATCAATGTTTATTTTTTCTGTTGGAACTAATGATCTGATCAATGCTCATCTATTGTGTAATTAGAGACTATTTGAAGGACTGAAGGCAAACTCCCAAATAATCAACACACAGAGCTAAGAGAGGGAGTAGTAGTGGAAAAAACATTTGCAAGTCAGTCAACCAACAGTTGCTCAAGTCGGCCGGTTCTTTTGAGTCTGTTGGCGGTTGCGCCATCATTCCCACTACTACACCGTAAAAACGAAAAATATTGAAAAATTTCAAGGCAACAAACTGCTGGTGGTCACCATCATCAGCCCAGGAACATAGTTCCTCAGTACAACCAGTGTAGTTAAAGTATATGCGACATGTGCAGAAAGTGTCTCACAGACATGTCATCATCACGGTTTGCATTGTTTCGGTCAGGCGCTGCAATCCTGTTGTTTTATGTAGCATGTTGGCTTGAAAACTAAATTCCCCATGTTTGTGTGTGCCCACGACAACACAAGAAACAAAACAGTTTTGGTAAAAGACCAACAGGCAGACTCACTGGCTTGTCGCAGTCTGTCAGCCTCCAGCACCCTCAGTCGATCTAAACCCCTCTGACTCAAGCCATCTGTCTGGGTCAGCTACTGGGACCATCACTGTTTACCTAAGGGCTCTGCTCTTTGTTCCTCTCACATCAAGATGGTGATGTCACTTGACCTTTATTACTGTGTTTCAATCCTCGAATAGTTAGTACTCTTGTGGAATTTCCCCTGAGGCAGATGTTGCACTAACTATGACAACATTAATCCAAGGTCGCTGAACCGTCCTGAGGTATAAAATCTAGTCATCTATGAATAAATAACTGCGACGAGAGAGAGGGCAGCCTGTCACAACAATCGTTAGAAATGAGTGAATGCTTAAGTTGCGTAGAAGTGCTGTGAAATGACTGGGGAGTTGGGGGTTTGCTCTAATGAAAGTTCCTTAATGTAAAACATTTAAAGTGACCATTTTCAAGTGGCAGTTATTTTGTGAGAACAGTGTTTTGGCTTCTAAGATGCATCTCCTTTTACTTTTTTACCACCCAAAGGAAAATGTCAAAATCAGTAGGAAACAAATGAATTAACCCAAAGAAAAGCACCAGCTTGCTGTAACTGCAACCATGTCTGAAAACCTCTGAACATCCTCATCAGAGTGGCACTTAGAGGGTGAATGCTTAGAAGCTGAAGTTATGTAATTTAGAGAAAACAAGAGACCTTCTGTGCTCAGTTAAGAATTAGCACCTTACTACTGACAGCTGATCTATTCGGATATACGAATATTCGTATACGCATGTGTTTTTGTGATCTTGTTGTGGTGGATAAATTGAATTTAATATCTCACTGTCCCTTGAGAGGATAGTTTTTTATTTATCTATTCATGTTGGTTGTCTGAGCGTAAAATGATGAGTTAACTTTTTAATGAGGAGAATTTTTTTTTTTGGGAAGATAAAAAAACAAAACTTTGTTGCTAAGACACAGCATTCTCTATTCTTTATAACAAGATGTGTCATGTAAACTATTTTTTTTAAGTTTCCTTTTTTAATCTGTACATCATGATTTGTTACATGATCATTTAAAGCTTGTGGTTGTCTGATGTCTTGACAGCCCATATTCCAAATAGTGTAAGACACTAATAATTATAGGTAGAAAAAAATCATTTATTTATTTTCTTTAATTATTTTTTGTTTTGTTTCATCACATAGCATTTATTGCGAACTAGTGGTGACTGGTGAGTGCTTCTGCGCGGAGGAAGTGGAAGAGGGAACACCTGATTGAAGGTAAGACACCTTGTTATGTGAACAGTGCAGAATATCGTTTGGCTGCATGATCACTGCTTTGCTCACCATAAGTATCAAGTCAATAGCAAATGCATGGGTGATTGACATGTGTAATGTGTGTCCTTTGATTTTTCCCTGTAGCTGATTTAACTGATTTTTTGTTTTGACACACACATACACACACACACACACACACACACACACACACACACACACACGGGTAATTTACAAATTAAGCTTTGTCTTTCTATAATGTCGGATTCTAATGATACAATATTGTTTTCAATCACCCTCTCATTATGGGTGGATTATACATGGTACACAGTGTGTAATTTCATATCACAATATAGATATAGTATATCATGATTTATTTAAGTCATCTAAGAAATAGTTAATTGATAAAATGATCAGACTCTTTTTTTTTTTAATGGTGTAAATTAGATACTTGACAAATCAAAGCAATACATCACATTGATTCAAAAATCAAAATAATAGCCTAATAAGATGTTGTCATAAAACACTCCTGTTCATTGATTTGTAATGCTTCCCTCATATTCAGAGGTATTAAAGCAATCTCTGATGGTAAACAAACTCACACACAGGGATTATTATCTACATGCTGCCTAAACTAATCATTTGGAATGAAAGGATACCACTATAGATGCAATTATGCTTATGTATTAATTTTGAAGTAATTCAGAAAAGTTTGTTGGAGAGGAGGTAAAATGGCCGATGGCCCCTGATGTAACTGTGTAAAAAATGATTTCCACCGAGAGAGCAGCTTAAAGGGATTGTTTAGACCGTGGAGGTGTTGCTGGCTTATAAAGCAATGTCACTTACAATGGATTACTTTGCCCTTGAACGTTTGTGTGGGTGTATGTATATTTCAGTGCATGTTTGAGGGCGTGTTTGTTTGTGTGTGCGTCTCTGTGAGTGTCCTTGATTTTTAGTCTCATTCTCCCATCATCATCATCATCATCATCATCAGCAGCAGCTCTCAGCAGAATAATGTAAGTCAGTCTCAGGGGAGGATGAGACAAATGCAGTGTGTCACAGAGTCATGAAGCCCGCTGCGCCATCACGTTGTGATAGTGTTTTGGCGGACGGACAGGGTGGGAGGAAGTGTATTGTCATCTGTTCCAATCCAGCGGCCATTACTCTCCTTTTACTTTCCACGCCTTTTTTCCTCATAGCTTTTTCACTGCACTCACACAATTATCCTCCTGTCTCCTCACATCCTGTTCCCTCTTCTCCTCTCATTAGCTGAGGAGACGGCAGTAGTTTAGGATAACAAGTTGAACATTTTGTGTGTATGTGCTCGTATGTGTGTTTGTGTGTGTCTGTTTACATGTGTGTGTTATTCCCTTGAGCCGGGGCACGTTGGCCTGTAGCAGGGCTGTGTCTTTAAAAGCAGCTCATTAGTGTGTCCTCTTGGACAGTTCTTTCTTCTTCTACAGCTGGTTCTGGGCACATTAGGCCAATGATGCTCTCTCCCTCTAATGGAGCAGAACGATGGGGCCAGCGCTGAGCTGCTCCTGTTTGCTCTCCTATTAATTATCGTTCCCCAACCAACTTAAACTCCTACAGTCCCATATGCATGTGGAAGCTTTGTAAGGCTTTCTTTAACATTCACATCAGGGGCATCGTACTCTGATCATCAGAAAACGCTGACGGCTGATCTATTTTTATTGATGTGCTCTGTGTAAGAGGCTCTGTGGCGCTTTCTTCCTCAGTCAACCATGTGAGGGTCCACGAGGTGTACAAAATGGCTGATGACTGTTGTGTGTAGCAGGTTTGGGACACATGCTGTAGTTTGATTTCTTGCTGATGGTAAACTGGAGAGCCAGTTGTTGGCAAGGGTTTTTTCAATTTCATCTGTTCTACAGAGCTCTGCGAGTGTCCTTGATTGTGGTAAACATTTGCTGTATTCAAACTGTTTGTGTCTTTGATTTTGAATTCTTGCAATACCAGTTTGGAACAAACTCTCATATCGGCACCCAAGATCATTTGTAATCTTTCCAGTCAGTTTTCTCTATGTCCGCCAAGGAGGTTATGTTTTCAGCCGTGTCTTTCTGGTTTAGGCAAAATGTACTGAACTGATTTGTACCAAACTTGAAAGGACTGGAGCATGGGCCAGGGAAGAACCTATTACATTTTGGTGCCGATCGGGTTAAAGGGATGGATCCAAGATTTTTTTAAATCACTTTCCTTAACATTATGAGATAGGGCAGTTCTAAACACTTCCCTCACTTTCCTAGGAAATACTGTTTGGATCTTGATGTAAAAAATCAGACATATTTATGGTGTTGAGATCTATGAGTTTGTAGAATTTGGCGCAGATCCAGATATAATATATATGTATGTATAATAATCATTTGGATCCAGATAATATTCTGGATCTGGCATGTTTGGCCTTGACCGAAGTGTGCGCTCTACTGACTGTCATTCTTCAGAACCATAAACAACATTATATACATATACATATAACACATATTAAGCTCTCTTTCTGTCCATAACTTTTAAATCAATCTCAGCCCAAGTACAGATGATGTGTTTGATGTGAAGATATCTTCCATGGATCGCTACACCATTTTTAGAAAAGTCAGATTGTTTTCTGTATAACAATTCAACTTCTGAGTGCTGAAGTATGACTATTGAGTGCAACATCAATATTCATACTTATAAGACTGTTCTGTTTCACTTTTTCCATATCCCCTTTTAGTGAAATCATTAAGATTTATACCACCAACACCAAACTATATTTACTCTTTAAACAGCTTAAATAGCTGCCCCTTATTTCTTAACTTAGAGACACATGCATCCAAATATGAACAATAAATTATTATCATAATATATATATAACCAAAACCATGTGCTGCCATCCAAGAAAGGTTGTTTAAATGAAATCTATATGAATAGTGGCAAGTTTAGATTGTATTGCTGAAACATGATTGTGATATTCACTGGTTTATCTAATAACAGTATAAAATCCCCCAAAATGATGCTCACAAAATCTTCTACTGATCAGTACCCTTCCACATTGGCTCCCAGTTCCTGCCACATGCAACATAAAGACTCCCTAATAGACTACCTAATAAACCATTATAAATCTGTATCCTATCAATTCCTTCTGATTGAAGTAGTCTGACTGCTTACATTACCCAGCAATTAAAAATGAAAACTGCCAGAAGCACAACTTTTTCTTTTGGTGCTCATTTCCTTTGGAGCGGACTCCCTGATTTGATAAAAAGGGGAAACACTTTGTAGGCTTTTTCTAGTTGGGAATTTAGTTTGTGTTTGTGTTATGTTCTCCCAGTTTATGTTTTTTTCATAATTGTGCGTGTCTGTTTGTTTTGAGTAGGAGCAACTGCTGTGTGTAAGAGTGCTTCTGCAACTCGTTCATATTTCAGATTGTCATGTGTAGCTGAGCAGCATTGTCATCCTTTGTGGCTCTGACTCTTCCTCCCTTCCTCCCTCTGGTGATGCAGATGCTGTTTATGGTGTTATTATGCTGTTCCCACGATCATCTTGATGATGAAAATGACATTGGTGATGGTGCTCATGCTTATGCCATCCATTGGTTCTTTTTATGTTTATTCTGTGTATATTGTTAATGTTTCATTTTGCAGTAAATATAGTTTTTACCTTATCCTCGAATTGCACATCTGACCTCCTTTTAGGCTTCTCACATTTTTCTGTGGGACAACAAAGTGCTATAATGGCAACAACTGGAATCAGAGAAAAATATATAAAACTTACGCACAAGGTTAAATTGCATTCAGGCTCAGGGGTATGTAGTGAATGAAAACACACCTTCAGTTAGGAGACATGTACAAGCGCTCTTCCTTCATAGATAACTGACTGAAACAAGCTACAGGTTCATCTGAGACCATGTGGTAAAAAGAGCTCTTTGCTTCAGCATAGAATTGGTTACTTTGCTGGAATAAAGGGGTGATAAACCAACAAAGGGTATTTTCTCCATCTGATTCAATAGAGCTATAGTGAAACTGTAAGAAACAACAGCACCATTTTTTGTCCTTTTGTTCTTGTTTTTTATTCATTTATCTTTGTTCTTATCAATGGCTGTTTATGCGTGCAGCTGTCATTAAGCTCCCCCAAAAAACATGACTTAAAATGAAAATGCTTTCCCCCAGGCTAACTCTAATGTGCTTGTTTTTTATTTTGTATAAACCACTGAAGTGGAATGCATGACATTATAAACAATGCATGTTCATGTTGCATGTAGCAGTAGCATAGTAGTCTTACTTGGTTGTGTGTACATTGCATGAGCTACAACATGCTTGAGGAAAAATTAAGTGACTGCATGATTTCTACATTGATTTTCTGCCTCATTAGAATACATAATTATAGTTTTAATGAAATATCTTTGACATTCTAAAACTAATTTTAATAACTTTAATAACATCTCACTTTGAAAGTAAAAAATAAAGATGATGGCCCCTTTGAAAGCTGGATGTAATGTGTGTGTTCTTTAATCAGAGAACAGACTCTGCTGTGTTATTCTTGGAGAGGGAGGAAGAGACAGGGATTCATTTTTCATGGAGCTATTTGATTTGCACATTTGGCTTTCAAGGATTCTCAGTGGCACGTGAAAACCCAGAGTATATTTCAGCGACTGAAAGCTCAGCATGAATAAGTCAACAGTGTCAAAATATTTATTTATTCATTTATGAATCTCTGCTCACTGGTGCTCCTCAGCAGCATCCCTCAGTGGCACTGGAACATATGCTTTTGTCTAAGTACATGCAAATTGTTAAGCATGTGTACATTGTTTTATAAATGTGTGTTTATTGGTTCCATATTACATTGACTTTTCTATCTTTCTTGGCATCCCTCTAACTTTTTTCAAACTCCCTTTGCCTTATGTTAGACTAACAATTTTTAGGAAACCCATTACCTTTATCTATTACTGGCTGCTATTGCATGAAATGACTGAAACAATCCAAATAGGAGTCTCTGTGTGGTGTATAACTAACGGTTTGTTGACATTGCTTTGTGGCTGGTGTTTCACTCCTTATATTTTACTTGCTGTTGTAAATCCAGTACTTCTTTTAGAGTGATTCATATTCTTGTCATGATCTGCCTCCATAATGACTTTGTGCTTTTCACACTCCAAATGTGCTTTTGTTTATCTCCTGTTTTTTTTTTTCAAATATCTTACCTTGTGTGTCCACTGTTTGCCTTACTTCCTGTCAGTCTGCTTCCCTGCGATTGCCTGATGTATTTCACCTGTGTCCAATCAGCCCTCCCTCCCCCCTTGTGTATTTAAGTCTCTGTCTTCCCCTTTATCTTTGTCAGTTCATCTGCTTTCTTCTGTTGAGGCCCCTGTTGTTTCCTCGTGCTCCCGAGTAGGGGTGGGCGATCTGGCCAAAAGATCATATGAAAATCCTTTTGGATGGAATTGCAATCCATGATCTGAAATAGGATTTGAATCACGATGTCCATCCAGTTTCCGCTCTTATTTTTTTGTGAGAGTTCTGACTGGAATTTGTGATTTATATCCTTCTGCCGCTTCTTTCGGATTTTTGTCTGCTCGCTACTACTCTTCACGTCACAACCAATCACATTTTTTTCTTATTTCATATGGAGTATTTATTTGGACAGCACTGTTATATGTTTATGAGCTGCTATATGTAAGTGTTTTGATTTGAAAGTTAACAGTGGGCTGTCTGAGTTTTCCCTGTCATTTGGATTTTAAGAGTTTTGCTTTCTTGACAGTGCTTCAGTTTTTGCACGTCTGCTTTTAAGTAATTCTGCCTCCGCGCCAGCAACAGCCAGAACTAGAAGTATATTGTTTTTGGGTTTTATTAAATTACCTTTTTGCACATATCAGCTTTTGTTCTTGTCTGCATTTGGTTCCTGAAGTTACTACTGCCGAACAGTTCTCACTGCTGTCCGAGCAGCTTGGCTTTCAGGAAGTAAAAAATGCCTGTAATAGGAAATAACTGTTGTGTTGGAAGGGAGATAATGGGTTGTAGGTTATGCAGAGCATATGTGGTGGCAATATACAGTTCTTTAGTTTGCAAGGTCAGCACTATTGCAAAGCAATATACTTAAATCAGACAAAGAATTATGATCCAGAAAATACCTATGTCATGCATACTTGTCCCTGGCAGCCTGCAGAGGTGCCAGCTGACAGCTCATTTATGTGAAAGAGGAAAGCAACGAAAAAACAAGGTGACAGTTAAGTCAGTGGCTCATCTGTGAAAGTAGCCATCTGCCTATCCTTGTTTATACAGCTTCTGTCAAGTTAGAGAAACATATTTTGGCTGCCAAGAACCAACACCGCCAAAGATGTCCATTTTTTAGTATTTTTTTTAAGAAAGGCAAAACTACCCATTACCTGTCGACAGCTGTAAGAGCAACCTTTCAGACGGTTACCTTCATCTTTCAGAGTTGATTGTGGTGCCCTTTAGACGCCTTGGACTACTTAGTTTGAATTGAACACCCTTTTCAATTCTTGTTAGTACCTTGGGTTCGCCTGAACATTATTGACATTAATTACAATACTGATAAATTGAAGACATCCGAGTTCTTCGCCCAATCCCAGAGCCGTAGGAGAGGATCACTTGCACATTCAAAAAGAAAGATTCAGATATAGATTCACATTTGAACAGATTCACACTTGTTGAAAAACTATATTCTCTGCTTAAAAACCTGAAATGCTATTGTAGAGAGTGCATTTGTCTGTGCAAAATTATATTATTAAATATATTAAATTATATGACTGAAACCTATTGAATTAAATATCACCAGTAATGTATAAGGGTCGCTACATTAGTGTCTCATCCCGGTCTGCTGCTCAGCACAGATGTTCAGCTCATTTTTTTTTTTTTTTTTGGTTTGTTAATTCATATGACCGTTACTCCTACTCTTACTGACATTACAGTTTAACACAATTTATGTCATTCATAGTCATGACCATTGCTCTTATGGGTAATACATACTGACTTACTTACAATATAAAAACGGGCAGCTCTTCCTGGCACACAAACTCACACAGCTTACTGTAACAAAAAAGATTGGGTAGGTCACTAAACTGCTGGAGGCAGTCATTAGAGCACATCTCTTCTTCTGCTAAAACATAGTAACATAACTTTTTCAATGCCTCCATTCGATTTAATTTAAATGTTCTGCAAATAAACTTTATAAATCTGAGAACCAAAACACATGCAATGATGCAGACTCAAAGTTAATGCTTATATGCTTCATTTAGTTTGTTTTGTTGTATGTAATTTTCTTGTTTTTCTCAGATGATTCTTTTTATTACAATAGAAAATCATGGACTGCTGCAAATTCTGACAATGGAGAGCTTAATTGTGTATGGCGCAAGTAAACAAAGTTTCTTTTGTTTAGCGCTAGTGCAGTGTGCACAGATAGTGAATCAAGGGGCAGGTTTATTGTTGTGACTAATACAGTATAGCTGCTAATTTGGAACAAAGCAAAGAAACAGCAGGTGTCAAAATTGAATAAAATTAATACAGGAGTAAATAGGATATAGTTTACTCTAGTGTTAGAATTCTTTGCAATGTAATGTTTCCCTGTGTATTTGTGCTTGTGCCTGCCTCAGTGTGTGTGTCTGTGTTATAAACAGAGAGAGGCTTTGTGACTGCTGTGTTCTTCCTGCCAACATAGCTGTTTACATTGCTGTGCCGATAATTGGATCAAACGAAGCTTATTAGCAGTGGATTGCAAGTGGTGACATATTTCCAACAACATTTAGCTCCATATATAAAAAACAAGTCTATGTTTTGTTTACCATCATAAGCAGAGGCTAGCATCCAAAACGCTGTCATATTGTAATGAATTAAGATAGACATACTCATATTCATTTCTGAGACACAGATTTGGAAAAAAACAACAAACAAACAAACAAACACACACAAAAATACATTGAGAAGCCCGAAAAACCTCAGAGACCAAGACCTAACACATTATTTCCGTTCTGTTCTCCCTGCAGGCTTTACCCAGCAGCTTTGCTTTCAGTGTCTTGGCAGCTTAATCAAAGACAGAAAGTCCATAGTGGGTTTAGAAATGTGCAAGCGGGAACAGACAGCACAGCACACTTCTCCTTACCTATAACGATTGTGTCTGACTTGAAGAAACAAAAAAAATCAAAATTTTGTGACTCAAAAAAACCCAAAGCAAACATTCGAGTTTTTATACTCAACCACCACCAAGGCTTTTTTTTTTTAAACACATAAAATCACCAATGTTAACATGTATCTGACAAGCAACATCTTAAGGCTTTGCAGATAAAGCCTGTAAAGGTGGATGGTACCAGGCTGAAAGCCTCTCAGTGGGAGGAGGTTGGGGTGGGTGAGTGACAGTTTGACATGAAAGATTGTTATTTGTACCTTGTCTCCTACCGAGTATCTGTTGGTTCAAGCATGTGTTCAAATGGGTGATTATAAGATCAGCCTGCAGGACAAAGGTGAGATTTTTCTGCCTGATTGTGACTCACTCTGCTTCTTGTTTCCACTTTCACCACTCTACTAACTCACCTAACTATGAAGGCTTTCTTTTTTCGTGACAGTGCACCATGCCATTCTGAGTAATTGCTATGAAGCGAGTGTACGACAAGGTGAATGTGTAGCTCAGCCGGCATCCCGCCCACAATTTAAATGTGGCTTGGACTTGAACAGATGGGTCAAGGTCACTGTCAATCGAGATATCAATAGCCCTGGTCCCTATAAGCGAAGTAAGCCATCATGCTTGTTTGTAACCCTTCCTTTGCGTGTTGTGACGACGATCTAGTCGACATGTGAGAATCAAAGTTTGTGTCCCATTCTACTTAATGGGGAAAGAGGCTGTGAAGAGCTCACTGACCGTTTGCCTCTGTTATTTATTGGTTATGAGGCTCAGCAGTTCCCCCTTGGCCTCTATGAAGTTAGATTAATGATATGGATTAATTTGAGTAAAGCCTGAGCAAAAGTTACCTGAGTAAATTTTGATGATTTACACGATCACTTTTTACCTGCTTTGTTTACTGGTAATGAGGCAGTTGTAAGCTCATACCTCCTGACAGCCTAACACACATCACTGATGTTGTCATGTTTGACATTTGGCAACTTCACATTTCCTAAATTCTACAGGTTTGTATAATCCATCATAAATCTTGATTGCTTGATGAACATCAAATAAATCTTCGTCCACCTTTGACGTCATAAAAGATTGAAAGGTGTTGTGACGTTAGCAGTGAGATGAGTCCTCTCCATGGTTGGTGAACACATTTCCTTAATTGCTCAGAGGAGATAATTGTCACTTAATCATTTTTGTAATGGTCATTTGCAATGTTGGTGATATTTTTTTTTTAATGTGTTGGTGCCCCTATGCTCCTGTATTCCACTCTTATGAAAGATCATCCCGCTGATAGGTGAAGTGGCACCACCACCCTTCACCTGCAGTCTGTTCACTGTTTACCATGAGGATTTTATTTCTGTCCCCTCATCTTCCAGTTCACCCTTTTTCCTCTGGCTCTGAACAGATTCAAATGGGCTTGTTCACAGATGCTTTTTTTTTTTTTTTTAAGGCAGTGTAAAACTAATAATGCATTGGCTAATGGATCATTGTGCCTCTTGCCAGCAGTACCAGCACACTGCAGCCTGTTGGAATCTTCTCACTATTTCATTCTTGTATTTACCATTTACTGGTCTTTGGTCTTATAGAATGGATTGAAGGATACAGGATTTTACTCATTAAAGGTCGAGTCCTTCATTTTAAGAGAAGGCAGATGCTTCCGTGGCAATGATTACAGTTGTTTGTTTCGATTAACCCACAGCTGAGCTTTAGGAAACATGGGAATACTGCACAACACCATTCAAATTAAATCTATTGCAGTAGCTAATTGGAGAATTTATTTTCCATTCTTCCACACTCACCTTCCACTTAATCGCAGGTTTTTTCTTTTACTCTCCACTGGGGATAGAGTGAGTTTCTGTTAAATTCAATTATCTAAGTGGAAGATACCATTCTTTAACTACACATTTGACTGGCCCCAATTCAATTTATTTCTACTTTTCTCTG
Source organism: Seriola lalandi dorsalis (assembly GCF_002814215.2). NCBI lineage: Eukaryota > Metazoa > Chordata > Actinopteri > Carangiformes > Carangidae > Seriola > Seriola lalandi. The sequence continues at coordinate 21,156 of NW_019524451.1, read as the reverse complement.
CACTGAGCTATCTCTCTATTTCCACTCTGTCTTCCACCAGTTAAATCCTTATATTATACTGTAAAAATAACCTTTTACCATTTCATAATATTATATCTCTCATAGTCTCTGTCTTGTAAATGGGAGTTACAAAGATGCAGTCTTTTGGGATGGAGCAGAATCCGAGTTCGGCAGCTTGAAAGAGGCTTTTGCAGGCTCATGATGGACGAGGGAGAAAGGAAACTCTAGAGAAAACCACTGAGAGCTAAACAGACAGAGACAGAGATTAAAAGAGTCTTCACTGCCACAGGCCTTTAATCATGAAACTCATAAAGAACAGGAAACAGCAAAGTCCCATGGTTCTGCGCCATTCTGTTAGGATCCAAAGCATATACCCGCCCACACACACACACATATACAAACAGACAAATTGTGATGGCATAAAACACCACAGGTGAAACCTGCAAACCAAACCTGACATCACCTGTGATAGAGAATCCCTGAGGTTTTTCTCTTTTTCATTACAAGACGCTGTTTGTCTTTGATGAGGTTAGAGCAAGAGGTAAAATCACACAGGAAACAGTTTAGAGAGAAAACAGAACAGTCTATACAGTGATGATGATAAACCCCACCAGTTCAAAAGCCTAAAACATGAACAATTTTGAATAATTCAAATAAAGTTATTTAAATTGAGGCGCAGTATAATATACTGTGTTCTACTTTTATGAATGACATTAGATAACAAGTTTTTATCTATTACAATGGGCATAAAAAACAGCCGAAATGTGTAGAACCCCCCCCCCCCCAATTAATTTGATCAGTACAGCTTCATTATTACTGATAAAGCAATGGCCATGAATGTGAATGACATAAATTGTGTGAAACTGTAATAATTTTTTCACAACTCGTGTTGTTCGTTTTAATGTACAGTTAATGCAGTATGACAATATGTTTCCAGTCAAAGATGATACATTTTGAATTTTTGCTCAGAACTACTTGGATTTTAGAATGATATGCAGGCTGCAGACACAGGGCTGTAATTGATTGTCAGTATCGGTTTCCTAAGTTTCCTAAAGCTCAAGGTAACATCATCAAGTAGCTTTTGTTGGAGCCAACAATCAAAAACTCAAATATATTAATTTCACCATCACATAAGACAAAGAAAAGCAGTAAATCTACACAACTGAAAAGAGGAACTTGGAGTATGTTTAGTATTTTTGCTTGAAAAATGACTTAAAGTGTTAATTGATTATTGAGAGTGTTTTTTCTCTCAATTGACATATCAATTAATCAGCTTTTCACTTCACCTCTACGCGCAAACTTTTTGAAATTGCCTGACTACAGTATATGAGATACTCTGTATGCAAGACACACCTTAAGCACTTAAGCCATCATTCTTTATCCCTGGATGAGATACGTTTTTGTGACACAACACAAGCTTCATCACCGCCAAATAAAAGCTGCCAGGCAGCGTAATGACATAATAAAGTTTCCTCCCAACACATTCACTTGCTGCTTTGACCTTTGATGTTTTTGACCTTCCTCATAACTCAGATAATGGCTTTTGATTGAACAGCTCTGGGAATGTGTAGGCAGGTATTTGTATGCATGTGTGTATGTTGGCGTGTATGTGTGTGTACGTGCACTGGGGAGCGGGATGTAAAAACTAAGTTACAGACTTTGACACCCACTCCATCAGCTCTGTGAATTGTGGAACTGCATCGATCGCTGTGACAACGTCATTGTGTCCTGCCGGGCACAGCTGGGGAGGAAGATAACAGAGATAACATAGCTCGTTTCTCACGAGAGTGTACTTCTGTCTGTTTCCCTGCCTCTGCCCTAGGCTGTGCATCTGAACAGCTGTGTGTGTATGGGACGTGCTCTGTTTATGTTGGTTGGATGTACGCTAATAGGCAGTGTCTCAGAGGCAATGCTAAAGATAACACATTTGAAGCTGGCGTGTGTGTGTGTGAGAGATTTCCTGTGTTGAATGTGCTTCCCGCTGCAAATTAGCAGATAGCAGAGTGAAGCATTACTGTCAGGTATGGAGGGTTTGAAATTTGAGGTAACCACACATGTAAACACACACACACACACACACACACACACACACACACACACACACACACACACACACACACACACACCAAGTGGAAGCATCTGTCTTGTGCTGTACTGCAGTGTGAGGAAGTAATGGTGCAATATGTTAACCAAAGACATCTCCAAGGTTAAACGTTTGCATTCGTGTGCACTTTGCCCGAGCACAGTTAGCTGATGAGAACTGAAGATTTCCTACACTATTAGCCCTTTTTCTGTTCAGTCCTTTGGATGATGATGAAGTAGTGCTGAACATGTGCAAGCTGCAGGGGAGTGAGATTAGAGGAGGTCTTATGTGAACTAATAGACTGCAGAGTACCTAAAGGTGGAGCTTGGAGCTGACAATATGCTTTGAGCACTTTGGAGCAGTGGCACAAAAGAGGCTCTATAAACCTTTGCAATTGGATGATGAGAAATGAATGTCTTCACAGAAAGGGAAAAGTGTAATGAATGAGCACAGACACATGTTTATCCCCCAGCATGACTTAAAACACCTGAACCTCTCTTGTCTGCCCCTCTCTTCTTATTCATTTATTCTTTTTAAGTTGTATTTCCAATTTCTCAACCTTCTGTTCTCTATTTTCCTCACCCTTCATTTCAAACCAAAACCCTCATCTTTCAATGCTCCTTTCTTCTTGCTTTTCCTTCTGCTCTGCTCCTCTCCTCATTCTTCTTTTGTTCCCTCCGTGTTTCTGTTTCTCTTCTTGTCTAACCAGCTACTGTGCATCTTCACCCTTCTCTCCTGAGCTCAGAGTGGGGCTCGTTTCACTGCAGGCTCATTTGTCAGGGAGAAAAATGAGAACACGCGACACTGAGGGACACAAAGCAGGCTTTTGACAGTAATGGGATTATGAGGTGGGGATTGAATATTAAAATAACAGAGGGAAAATGCAAAATGTCAAATGGACATCTGAATAGAAGGCTAGCAACTCTTTATCAGAGCTCAAAGTGTTGTCTGCGCAGTGCAGTGAATGGCGTTGGGATCGGATGCATGAGAGAAGATGGGGGGAACTTTCTCTTTCTCGCACACAGCTCTGGAGAAAACATGCATTCCATTTGCATGCTTTTCTGTCTTGACTTTGATGCAGATTGCCACCAATACAGCACCTCCATACCAGGGCGGTCTCACGTCCAAGTTGGCACATGGCCAGGACCCCATGGCATCACCTTTTAATGCACTGGATACTCCTTTAGCATCATTTTTCAACATGCAAGGTAGTCTGACAGACTTCCAATATTCTCTGATATGTAGAAAGTTGACGCTTCAGTCAAGCAGATCGAAGCCTACTGTGTGCCTATGTATATGGGGTGAGGCCGCATCAAGGTAATCTGTAAATGGACTGCACTTATATAGCGCTATTGTAGTCTTATCGACCAGTGGAAAAACCACATACACCCATTCACACACTCATACAATTATGGTTTTGAAGTCACTGTGAATTTTTTCTTTATTAAGTGACACCACAATCTTTCCTTAACCTTAACCAAGTGCTGTGAGTGGCTAAACATAACCACAGACAGGACTCTGGATATGAACCTCCTCGTGCACTGTGTCTGCCTGCCATCCACACCAACAACCTCCCGGAGCCTCCACTGCTATTAATAACTGTAGCGCTTCATTCATTCCAAAAAATAATAATATGTCGCCTCTTCATGTTGAAATGTGGCACCAAGGGGTCCTGACCGAGTGTCCGTATGTGACGACTAGTGAGTGTGCATGTGTTGTCAACGCACTGGACAACACACTTCATCAAAGTCAAGCTTTCTGCGTGAACTTGAACATAAACAGTATGCCGTGCTGTAGCGTCAGCTGTTGTGCCCGTGTTTGTGTATGAGTGTTGGTGTGTTTAGTCAGCAAAGCTTGATCTGAGACGAGCAGGCCTGTTAGTTTAACCTTGTGCCCTGCGTGCATGCCCAGCAGATAATGGGCACTGTTGGCAGGAGCCAGTTAATATCCTCCGACTTCGCATCTGCCATGTGGTCTGGCCAAGCGTGATGCCAATTTCTGGAGAGGCGGGCTGATGCACCTTCAGAGTGATTTAATTCACACTTCTGCGTCTCTGTTTTAACACATTGTGAGTCGACGTGCATGTGTTGGTTGCTTTACCCTCGATGCAGTTTCTACAGGATCACACTGTACCTTTCAGAGCAGCAGCAGGGTGGCACCAGGAGCAGCGAGAGACTGTTGTTTAATCAAAAGGCCCAAGCTCAAGCTGCTGTCGGGTCCTTGAGTAACACACAGAATCCCTAATCCCTGAGGGGAATGTATCTGGCTGACTTTTTGTTTTTCTCCGGCTGACTGGTTTGAAAATGAGATCCCTGGTATCACTGTAGACAAAATATCCCTCCGAAATGACGATGTCTGTTCTTGCTGTGTGCTGCGGGTTACTGCCTTACCAGGGCCCAAAACTCAAACTCAATACTAGATTTCATCAACTTTCATAGTTATTGTATAGCAGTGAGTATATTCATATCGTTTCGTGAAATTCTGCTGTCTGAATTAATAATTTCATGCAAAATGTGATTTAAAACAAAAAATGTGATGGAAAGAAACAGTGGAACACAGTTTATAGAATTGAATATCAATTTGATTATTTATGTGTGAGTTTTGTTACCTTTGCACAGCATGTAAGAGGTACAAATTAATTAACATAAATGGTCTTAGTAAGGTGATGGACTACTACAAGCCTCCAGTGTGCCTTGGCTTAGAGTTCTAAAACTCTAATGGAGGGTTTAGTGCCATCTGTAATTTGGTGTTGTGGTGACGGTGATGGAGAGTGCTGTCTAAATACTGTATACATATAGTAAGTTTATGCCCATTAAGGTTTTTTCTTTTATTTATCAAGTGTCTGGATATTGATCTTGGAGAAATATTCTTCCTGATATAATGAAAATCCTCTATGGATGAAGTAGAAATATAAGGTTGCTCTACTCTCATCAACATGGCTTATCAGAAAATATTGCAAAGGGCACAAAGATGCTGTTTTCTCAGTGAATACCCTGGAAAAGACATCGCACTGTTGAGGTTAAATGAAAACCAGAAAGCTGTCATCTTTCAGCTCCATGTTTACCAGGAAGTGTCGGCCTGAGCGTGTCTTGTATGAAACCAAGTCGGCACAGGTGACAAATAGAGTCCAAAATTATCTTAAACCAGTGTTTAAAGCTGTTATGAAATTGGTCTCGTACTCTAATATTAATCTTTCAAGCAAAATTCAGTTCAGGCTGACGTGCAGCTTCAGTTTCTCGAAAAAAGAAAATGCGCATTTACTGTGACAATGCCTTTAATTTTTCATTGGTCGTGCTTAGGATATGATTTTGTGCTAAGACTCATAAACATACATTTCCACAGACACACACACACACACACACACATACACACACACACACACTTCACTTAGCTTCTGCCGGAGGCTCACTAACAGGGTTCTATGGTGCAAAATAATAAAAAGACATTTTCAGTGATTAATACGCTTCTCTTCCAGCCTGTGGAAAACTGACGTCTATACTCAATCATGTCCTGAATCTATTAGAAGTTATTGATTTTGTAGGAAAGACAGAGAGAGAGAGACAGAGAGAAAGACAGAGTGAGAGAGAGGTCGAGAAATATAGAAATGACAGAGAGACAGATGAAGACAAACAGGGAGAGAGAAACAGACACCAGCAATAAAGTTATCGTCTCTCATCGGTAATTGGAAACTTTGATGTGAAGAAATGCGTCTAACTTTTTTCATAACTATTCTTAAATGCACTGACAAGTTGGGCAGAAGTTTGAGGAATGCAGTGCAGTTCACACAGTGCGTCTGGCCTCGGGAGCGCGACATCTCTGATGTGACCCTTTATCTGTGGTTGTCGACCACGTCCTGTCTGCTGTGACAGTGACTGATGTGGAGAAACAAGAGCAGAGTGGTGAGAGTCGCTTTCAAGGCGAGGCCATTCAGTGAACCAAACAACAAAAGGATGGGTCAGAATTCAGAGTGTTCAACGACTGACAGATCTCTTGAATCATAGAAAGTCAGACCATGTCCGAAATCCCTGTTTGTAGTAGAGGAGAGCTTAACCTTAAAAAGATATATACTGTAGGAGTAGTGGTTAGAAGTGTGAGTTTGAGCGAGAGTCCGTTTGGTTTGGGGGGTCAACATTTGATTTAAATTCCTACAGACAAGTATGGCATTTCATGGGGAGTTGATGCTGTCTGAGGCTGATGCAGTTATTCGATGACAGCATTGCTCTGATGTGCCCTGTCTGCTGTTTTGGCCACTGACTGTTCTACCTCACCAGTTACCAGATATCGTCAGATATAAAATTCAAGGAAAAGACACAGCAAGCTCTACCAATAAACCCCACTATCTTTCCGTGGTCCAAAATACAGATAACTGCTTGGTACCGTTGTTATTGCAGCTTTGGTTCACAATAATAAATCAGTGGCTCCACCTAGTTCACTATGTCTGGCATGTCTTAGCCAGGTAGTAATGCAGCAGGGAGGTTTAGATTTAGACTCTACAGTATGTAGTACAGTTTTTAAGGGGAAAAAAGACGGAAGATGTATTTCTGCTGCCTAAACCACAAATCCATTGGTTACCATCTTTTTTCTAGCAACCATATTTAATAATTGATCCATTCCATTTAAAAAGCAATCCATCATATTTACAAATGTGGATATAGTGACCAGATGCTTTCTACTGTTGTTCTTTAATAACTTAGTGCATTTGAATGTCTAGTTCCATGACAGATGCATAAGTATTGGTATCTGTGAAGATTACCTGCAGTTTAGCAGGCGCAGAAAAATGTAGTTACTGAATGTATAAATACCTGAATGAAACTGAAGCTGTACAATGTGGACAACAACACACAGATTTCTTTCTGTCACATTAGGTCCATCTAGCCAACAGATAAACATGGTGCAAAGTGAAAACAAAAACAGGTAATCTGGAAACAATGCACCTCAAGCCCACATGAAAAACAACATTGTTAATAAATCATTATCACATTGACGGTGCAGTTGGGGATTGATGAATGAAAGTGTACAATTTTTCCAACTTCTTACAGCAGCCCTGATCATACTGCACTGCTTTCTATTGATCATTCATCCATATTAATCTGTGAGAACAGACTAATTGGGATTTTGTTTAAATTGTATTGCTGGCTTAAGATGGAAACTGTAGACATCCTTTCAGTGTGCTGATATTGCCAGGAAACTGGATGATTTTCTCCCCATTTGATCCTGTAAAACACATGTCTGACAGGCTTGAGTTAATTACATAGCTTACAGCCTTAAACTACCACTCTATGACTCATGCATAAGTATCGGTATCTGTGATGAAAAGTGGACCAAGGTCTGTTGCAAATATATCATTTGTAACAACAGGTTGTCGATTTTGTGATTTGCTGAGTGAATTTATTTGTTGTAAGAGTAGCCTGATGCTTTGTTCAGGGTGAAAAGTATAAAGTATTTTTAAGAAATATTTTATGATTTTATTTTTGGTTGTGATCTGGAATTTGAATTTCCTATATAACATATGATATATTGATTTTAAGCTATAACTATGAAAAAAATATTTACAGATTTGATTCCTCCTAGGGATATGTTTGCAAAGCAGAGAAATAACTTTAATCTGGATGGAGGATGGAGGCTGAAAATCTGTAACTTGCAATCAACATGAGGGCAGTACCTACAACCTGTGTGACCTAACGTCACCGTTACCAGTCCCATTCAGATCGTGTTAATACATTGTAGTTGAGTACTAATGTTCATCATTCAGTCAAGGACAGTCTCATAAACTGATGTGTTCCCAACAAGTTTATTCAGACTTCTTTTGAATAGTAAAGAAACAAAAACAATGAAATGGAGCAACAGAACAACACAGAAAACTTTCTTAAACAAAGATGATGAGTCATTACTGCCTCTCAGCTGTTCACCATGAAAGCAACTAATGGAGAAATAATGGTGTATAGGGGATTTTTCCTTTATTGGATTCAATGCGCCCTCACTGCGGCTATTGAGTTCCCAAGTCAAGGCGCTAACACCTTTGAACTTTGATTAAGAGAGGGTAGTTATTAACACAGCTGCTGTACTCCATCCCCTCTACTGTTTGTTGAATGTCACCTCCTTTAATTAGCCTCCAGGTTGGGAATCAGCCATCTATTTTGTGCCTCCTAACCTGCTGTCCAGGACGGAGGCCAGATGTTTCTCACAATATGATTAACTTGACTGGTTTCTGAGACTAGATGGAGTGTACAGTTACACAGTGAACATTTTATACTTAAACTCTCATAATCGGATATGTTCAAAAATAACTTGATGCTCTCATCTAGATTTAAGTTGGCAGAGCAAGTGATGAGAAATTATTCTTTGATAATGCTAACAGTATAATTTGGATCATCCAATCACACTATGATTAACCATTGATCAGCCAGTCACTCTGAATACCAATTTTAATGTCCAGTGAGGCAGCAGGCTGTCATCCTGGACACAAAGGGCCTGGAAAGCTTCCAAATATAGATTCTCCTTAATCATCCCCTCATCTGTTCTCTACAAAAGTAGCCATAGATATATACTTGTTTTTCTGAGTGGATCCCCCTTTAGTTTTTATTATGCATTAGGATACACACGAACATGCATTAACACATGCATGAAATGATGCTCATTCTTTTCCACTCAAATTTTGGTGTAGTAAGAAATGTAGCATGGGCTGATGGGAGATGGGAAGATGACTGCTTAGTATCAAACCTGCATTTAAACACTATAATTGAAACCATTTTTAAAAATTGGCTTTGCACACGTCTTCTGAGGAAGGAAATTAACTCAAAGTGTTTGTTAGACCCAAGAACGCATACAGTGAATTCCACAGGGCAGGTTTAAAACAGTTTAGTTGATATTATACTTGGCAGTTGACAATTTGAATGTAAATGTTTGATTCATTGAAGCCAGACATTAAGATGTGTTCACTGAGCAGCTGAGGACCATCCCCTTTCATGCTACTGTAAATACTGTAGTATGTACAGTAAATACTGTACAAACATGTGGTTTGTGTTTTGCAAAGATAAATGTAAGTCTATATTATCCCCAAACTTAGATCTGGACAGGCCACAGTTACACACACTCAGGCAGACACAGACACGCACTCACTGACATTTATTCATTGACATTTAAATAAATTTGGCCTCTGGGTCACAGGGAATATTTGCATTTATAAAGAAAACCCCAAATGGCAGCTGTCATTTACTCACAAAAGTAAAATTGTGAAACAGTTCTGACAATATAAATGACATCTGTGTAGCTTATATTTTTGCCACAGACTACAAAATATAATAAACCATAACAGATGTCCAGCAATTGACAATCATCTGTATCAAAAAGAAATCTTGTTTATACTGAGATGTGCTTGACAGTGAAGTGACAACTTTATTAGGCGCTCTGAGGTTGGAGGTGTTGGGGGTCTGTTCACGACAAATATCGAGACTTTTTAGTCCTTTCAGATGTATATTTCCCTATGGCCCTGTGGTCCGTTAGTGGGATTTCACAAGTGTCAGAGCCAGATGGTGGTGTTCGGGTGTGTGTCTGATTGTGTGTGAGTGCACGGTTGTATGTTTTAAGCAGAGTAGAACAGGTGTGCGTACTTCATGCCCTGCACAGTATTCAATAATTACAAATTAACATTCATCAACATGCACATGAAAGCCACATTCGAAAGCAGAATAGTGCTCTGAAATGCCTTTTCTCACCGAACGCGCCCTCTCTCTCTGTTAACAGCTCTCCTGGTGTGTAAATACCAGCTTCGTGATTAATGGTAGGATGTAAGTCCTGTTGTGTCTCTGTCACATCATCTATCATACAGCCCACGATGACCAATAGCAATGACAAGATGAATGGACCTGATAAGCCAGGTCTGCTGGCCTGTTGCTTAGTTGGCGAGAACTGTTCACCTTTTTGGCTGCACCTCTCCAGCTAGTAACTGATTACTCCAGCTAGAAATCAACACGTGACTACAATGGGCTCTATTTTGTCAACCCTGACTCTAGTTTTTTCACATTAGATGAAAAAATACATTTCATTCATAATGTGTTATTTCTTGTCCTCAAATAACACACAAAGAAATAGATGAGCAGAGGTTAACTTCTATATCTTGATCGAGTTTTCACTCCTTTGTTTGGGTGAAATCCAAGTGCTGTATATTCAGGGCAATTGTTTTATTTGTTCTGTGCCCAAGTTCAAATGGCGTTGATCTCACCTGTCAAACTGAACAAAACTAGAGAAATAAATGCTCCATGGTGTGAGTGAACTGCTGCAGACATGACCGGTGTGAACATGCCCTCGGGGCACTACAAGGAAGCACAGTCTAATCAGAGAGCCAACACATTACATCTGGAGCTGAATCCACAGACCTCAAGGGCATGCCCTGCCCTTTCTGAAAGGCTGTGCTTTGCTTTTTGCCACAACGAGGCACTTGGCGCTCACCTTCACAGGTCCAGCCTGGTCATCACCCGGACTCATCTCCCTCCTGGTCTCCAGTGGGGAGCTGACCTTCTCACTAGTCAGAAGAGCAGAGTCAAACCCTTTTTTTGATTACACACGATTTTTCACCCCTGCTAGCTAACTGATGCGCTGTTTCATAGCTATAAATTGTTTATGTGTTCTTGTACTCTCTCTAAGTAAAATAACATTACTGCTTACCAACTCCAATGAACTCATTTTGTTTCCTATAACTCCTCTCTCACTTGTTCATTATAGGATTATTTGGATAATACCATACCCTTATACTGCTTTGTATTGGTTGCTTGTAATATTGTTGATTTGCATACTGAACAACTAGAAACTCAGGCCCTTTATTTATAATAAATCACACAATGGTAATCAGTGTAGAAGAAGCCTGTATAGTGTATGGAAAAGTTCAGTATCCAGAACACTAAGCGCCATCCCACTGCTTAGAGAAATGCCTTCAAGTATCCTATTTACACTGGACTTGGATTACCTGAATCCTCCTATGAGTTGTTATAATTGGTGATCTTAACCATGTGTAACCTGCTATGTTTTAAAATTGCCATAAATTATAAAATGAAAATTAAATTTCAAGCACCCAATATATTTCACCAAACACAGAGGTCATCAAAACTGTGAGGGCTGCAGTGAAAATTATTAATGAGAGCTTTGAAAGAATTTTTGGTCCCACTTCAGGATTCACATGAGGTCCACATTTCAGGTCTGGTGTGAACAGGGCCAGATTCCAGTGCTTAGAGCACCCCTCCTTGGGTTTTAGGTTCGGCTAAGTCCGCTGATGTTCCCAGGGGTTATCTACACAGGGCTGGCTGAGCTGGCAGATCCTAGCCGCCATGCTTGACCTCCCTGCAGTCTGAAGTAATTGGCAGTCGGAAAGCTCATCTCTCATGTACAACATGTGTCTGTGCTCGGCATAAAAATAACATCCCTCCCTTTGCACTTCAGGACACCAGCACTTTTTTTCTTGATTTAGGAGGATCAATTGTGTGTTAAAAAGATAATCAAAGTGAGATTTCCATGGTTCTCCTTTGTGTAGGTTCAGTTTTCATATAATAAATGTCCAGTAATTTGGTACAGCTTTATTTTATCCCTGACAAAATTACCTTTTCTTTCATAGCAGACCTTACCATGTTAGCATTTTGTGTTAGTGTCCGGTTGGTCATTAGTATTCTGGCATAAGCTTAAGTGTTCGACAAGTGAAATGTTTGACATGCTGGTAGGGCTGCACAATTAATCAGCATATAATAGAAATTGCAATATGGCCAAGTGCAATATCCAAATAGCAGGAGCTGCAAAAAATCACAGGAGCTGCAATTTTTTTTGATAAAGGTAAAATGTGTCACAACATTGTTGTGCATTGTTAGCACCATAAGCATTGTGGTGCTACAGAAAACCCTGGCCTACAAATCATATTCTCCAGACATAATGGAACATGCTTCTTTGTTATAAGACACAACAAAAAGTAACATTATCATTTTTAGATTTTTTTCAGTGAAAATAAAATTTAAAAACGACCATTCCAACTGATCACATATTGCAACTGACATATCTGCCAAAATAATCGCAACATGATTTTGGATATCGTGCAGCCCTACATGCTGGTTATAGGTGAAAAGGCAGATGTTTTAGATGATTAGGTTCCATCCTCCAAGTTTAAGGAATGTCTGTACTGAATTTAAAGTCAATCCCACGTTGTGATACATTTCCCTGGACCAAAGTTTTGGACCGGCAGACTGACCAACTGACATCACTCTAGTCTGGCTCTGTTTGAAGTTACAGAATCTCTAAACCAATGGAACTATAGCTTTATTTACCTTGTTGTATCTTCTTTGTTTACTAGGTGCAAAAGCATAAATATGAAAATGACAGTTTGTGGTTTTAAGGGGAGTAACATGCTGTCTCTTCCTTGGCGAACAACAGCTGAGCACAATAGGCTTGTCTCAATCTGTATTCCTGTTACTGTCTTGTGGATTTGTCAAACCTGTTCAGTCACAATATAAATACTGTTCCACTTCAAAGTCCATCAATGAATTACAGCTGGTCTACCGCTGTCTCCATAGCGTTTTGAAAATAATATAATAAATAGTATAATTATTTATAATTATTTATAAATGTATTTATTTATAATATAATTTCTGAAGATAAACTTTGGCCTCAGAGATGAAATCTAATACCTGTTGCTTCTACATTAGTTTGTCTAAAGGTTAAGGTTTACATTTGTGACATTGGACAGTTGGGGTTGAACAGCAGCGCTGCCTCTATGGACTTTCTGATCCTTAAATGTACAGATACCACCACATTTCAATAAAAAATGATATATTCTACATATACAGTATATTCTATTTTATTTATATTCCAATAAAGAACAGCAGCATGTTTTATGTTTTTTGTGTTTTACTGTAAATAGGCAAAATAATTGTTGACTCTCACAGTCACTGCAGTCTCTGCAATCTCAGAATAGCATCTCCCCTGTAAAATAAAGCCTGTCAGTGGGCCTTTGAGTTGAGGTTATTTTGTCACACAACATGTGTACTTATGTTGAGGTATAATCACTGGAACCCAGCTGAGCTGGTGGGGTCAACAAGAACACTTGTTCTGAGAAAAAACGGATCATACTGTGTCCTGCTGTCCTGTTTAGACTCCATATTTGAACTTGCTGATTATGAACTCCCAAGGAGGTGAGTCTGAACTTGACGTCCTCTCTACTAAGAAAGGTGTAGTATCTCCTTGGAGCAGAGATGCTGCACGGTTCTGTGAGCGCCACAAACAGAACTCCATTCTTCTGCTTTGTATTAAGACAGACAGATTCAAACTATCTACATGATGGATAGATATCACTTATGTGAAAAAAATAAACGTTTGAATCCTATAAGACTTGGTACTCAATAATTACTGTGTAGGAAAAGCCCTTTATTTTTATAAACTTATAAAAGCTCGAACCATATTTAACACGTGGAGAGAATCATTTCTGGCTGATGAGCCATAGGTTCTTGACCTCTGCTTTGGGCTGTAGGCCTACATACTATAAAGATATGTAGCCTGTCTACACACTACACACACCTTTACATATGACTGAACGCCACAGCTCTCTTTGCTGGTTATTTATTCAGTTAAGTCGTCTCTTTCTCAGAGAGCGACCTTGCTGCTTTCACATCTGTCTCATTTCATAATGATCTCTGCCATCACACCTTTCCATTTGCACACATAAAAACCACTGAACTATTCACTCTGCACCCTTTTTCCAACCCCAACACACACACACACACACACACACACACACTCTCTCTCACACACACACTCTCTCACACAAGAGACAGAGTAGAACCCCCGTTCCATTGAGACGTTACAGCTTGCAGTATGCATGACCAACCTTTCCATTTTCTCAATGCAGAAATAATTTGAGTGTCAGATGTTTCATCAGGAAGCAGAGATTATTCACTTATAGTCATGGACTGTGGAGATCAGACAGGTGTTGCAGTGGGATTGTTAAATATAGTCCCTGTATGAAAATTACAGTGGTGATGGGGGAGATCTGACCAGGAAAATGAGGCTTGTGACTTATGATTGTGCAGATCAGCTTTTTAAAATGTGATGTGTTATCCCAGTTTTAAGATCGTTACAGCAAAGTCCTATTATCTCTGCTAATGACCTCATCATTCAAAGTGAACAAGCTTTATTCACTTCCCTCCAGATTCACAGAACAAAGGGCCAGACTTGGGGGAAAGCTGAGTGTTTTTTTACAATGAGCCCACAGAAAATTATCGACCACTCTATGCTACTTCTCGAGTGCTATTGAGTGGGAAGTTGAAGAAGTTCACGGTTATGCATTCTGTTTCCTTTCAGTTTGCCTCAGCTGGACTGATGGACTAGAAAAGATGTTTCATCAATGGAAACTTAAGAAAATGGCCACTTTGGGAAAAACTCCCTCTGGACAAAAGTGTCTCAACAGGAAACATCAAACTGGGAAATTAGGATTTATAAATGCCAATGATTTTGCAAGCCTCCATTTCTGGTGGTCCAAAGAATGGCATCCTCACTGAATGTGCGGCATTAGTTTGCCAGATGGGTAGCACTACTGGGGCGAGTGGTTTCCTTGAACCAATGATTTGATCAGTTATAAGAAATAATGGATTCTGACCTTGGTTTGGTGCAGAGGGAACTGTGTAGAAATATGAAAAATATCTATCTAGACACAGGTGAAAGGCTTAAGAAACTCAACAGAGTAAACTAGCGCGACTCTCACTTATGTGCACCTACAGCTTTTCTGACTGACAAGTGCATTAAACCCTCAGCAATCAAACAACAGGCTCCGTCAGCTGTTGGCTCAGCATGATGCAGAGAAAAAAGGCTGCAGTATCTGATTAGAGTGACTGACACCTCAACACAGGTTAGCCAACACACCAGGGACAGCCTGTTTACAAAGCTCCAGCCGCAACGGTGTAACCTGACTACAGCAACATTCCAGTCAGCCAAAACAATGGTCTGAGACAGCTCCGAGGGTATCAATATTTAACCAAGCAGGCTGGCAGACAAAAAGCTTGTCCTGGTTTATATCTCCCAAGGGGTCAGGCACTCCAGCAGACTAATTGCATTACATTACTATGCAGAGGTTTAATTTACACCTTATTCCTTTGATAGTACTCGTGGAGGAAAGAGTACATGTGCCCAGAACCTTTTGGCCTTTTGAACCATCAGGGGTGACAAAGTGTACTCTCTACTTAGCTCAGCCTAAACTCCCAGGTGTGCACAATATTGTGGAAAAACTCTGGATCTTTCTTATTGCTGGAGGACTGTGGATTAATACTGTATGAAATCACAGATGGTGATAGTAAGAACAGAGCCGCACTAATTTTTTTTTTATTGTTTAACAACACTGTGCTGCACAGTGTTAAAAGGCCTTGAGATCAGGATACAGAAATACTGTAATATACACAAATTGCAGCTGTAATTTTTTATGATCAATAGCTGCAGGGTGTCTTGTCTAAATGAAATGTTTACTTTTCAAATGGATATTAAAATGCAAAGTAATTCATTATGCTAACATCCTGACTCTTGGTGTTTTATTTGCCTAGATAAACTCCCCAAGAGTGGATCTCTTGTAAATGTCAGCGAGGAAGCTTTGAAGAGTGTATGCGCTGTTACAGTTTTTTTTCCGCTTACATCATAGAGGAGCTTAAATCACAGCTCAGTAGCTTGCAGGTCAGCTGAATATATGACGGTTCAATGTCTTTGTGCATATACTGTGCCTGTGAAAGATTTTTTTGCGCGACTACATTTCCTTGGGTCTCTAAATGGAACTGTTATGTATAAAATGTATGTGAGGCACGGTCAGTGTTCAGGAGAAACCCGACAGTTTCAAGTGTGCTGATGGATTTAAAGTCCTGCTTAATTGGATGGAGAGAATTGATGGTCTTCTCTCTCAGTGAGTGAGTGGGCAATGCTAAACAACCTGAACTGCCCACCTCCTCTCTCTCTCTCTCTTTCTCTCTCTCTCTCTCTCTCTCTCTCTGACATTTTAATGAAATTCATTTTCATTCTGAATGTTTTACATTTTTCCAAAAGTGCTGCTTTAATTGTGCACTTCAACCTGCCCTCTGTCTTTCAGAGTCAGGAAGAAAATGCCACATACCACCTGCTGCATGTCGGGTTATTATGAAAAAAGCTCTGTGGGTGGATAAACATGTTGTATATTTAGATCTCGGCAAGAAAAAAAACAGTGTCTGTATCCATCATGAATATCTGCTTTGTACTCTAGTCACATTTGTGTAAAGTCTACACAGAGTTGTATGTCTATTAAATGGAGCGTATTTAAGCAGTTTCCTCCAGTGATACAGAGTATGGAAGAAATGGAGCAGACTGACGCTGAGTGCAGAGTACCAGTACTGTGACTGACGTAACAGAAGATCACATGAATTACAATGCTTTATAAAGGCTCCAGTTGGCAGAGAATGAGGCACAGGTTCAGGGAGATAGAGGAGAAAGAATCAGACAGATGACACAAACACAGAGAGAGACGATTAATCAATGAGCCAAACTGTGACCAAAAACCTAAACAACCATGCTCTCTGTTTTCTGTCTCATTCTGAATGCAGACATGGATTCAAGCCATCTGTGTTTATATGCAGACGACGTATGGATGGAAATGGCAGAGAGGGTTCAGACAGACTCCAGATTGTGCAGAAGCAATCTCAGGTAGCTATAAATGGGGCCAGTGGGGCCATGGAGATGGAGAGTACCTGCTTGAGCTGATTAAGTCAGGAACACATGAAGCACAAGGGCCTCACACATAACCAGGACCATAATAGTCTAGCCATGCCTTATGCAATGGAGTATCGTGATTGACTTCTCTACAGCCGTGACGTCAGGGCCACAGTATTTAATTAAATACCAGCCAAACATACAATGCCCACAAATGAACTGGGACCCAGAGGAATTAGCCTTATTATTGGTCATGAGGAATGGGAAAATGGCTGACATAGTTGATTGATGGAGAAAAGAGAAGAAACAATGAGATTTCCGGTTCTGAGCTGCGGTACTCATCATGCGTTCCAGGGATTGGGTCACAATTTTTTATGATCAAATCAATAATTTAAAGGTGATGCTGAGGGCTGGCTGGACAGCACATCAAGACGCACAGCAGCATGAAAAAATGAAGTGCCTCATTATGCCAATACTAATACTGGCACTCCAAAGTCTTAGCTGGCTGTGACTTCAGTTCATCTTCCTTTGGGGTGTGTTCAAAACCACAAATAGCATTGTGTTAAAAAGAAATACAATACTGTGTTTGTGTGTTGTGAGAAAATAAAATACTCAAGTTCAAGTTTGAATAATACATCAATGAGTTTAAAAGCTGATCAGATGTTAAGACATTACAGAGCAGTTTATACTATGAGACAGGATTTTATTACTCTCCAAAGGAGCAGCCATTTTATAGTTGTATCGATTGTGGGGTAAACAAAAGACGTTTATGTTGCTAATCACATAAATAGATCACTTAATAGCCTGATAATCATAGTGATTTGCCATGTGGGGGTACGCATTGCTGCTTGTCTGGCTGACATCTCAGAGTGGATGTGAAGCCACCAACCTAAAGCTCAACCTGAGCAAGTTTCTGTTACATCAGGGGAACAGCCTGCCCATCGAGACTGGCCCATCACCACTAACAGCACTGTGTTGGTGCCAGCTTAGACAATGAGGAACCTAGGGGTGACCCTGGGTGACAAACTGTTGTCTATGGCAAATATCGCAGCAGTAGCTTGCTCCTGTTGATTCGTCCTTTTAGACATCAGGACCCTTCGTCCCTTCCTCACCAGGTTGGAAGCCCAGTAACTCATCTTCACAGATAATCTCAGAGATCTCCACAACCCTTGCGAGCACTTACTTATATCTTGTTTGAAAAAAATAAATCCTTAAGCACTTGTCCTATAGCACAGAGATCTGCAGCTTTTGCTCCTACGCAATTTGAATCCACTTAGTGGTCGTAGCCCTAAAAAAAAAGTGTGGCATATAGCCATTCATAAAACAGCAAATTGTTTTTTTTTAACACTTTAGTTTTTCTACAGATTAAACAAAAGATATAACATGTTAATTAGTGATCTTAGATGCGTAAATAGTTACCATTTAACACATCCAGACAAGCCGCTTCCTGTACCAACCTCAAACTCTCTGCAAAGTTGGCATCCCAAGTTTGCCTCTTTTCCTCAGCCATGACTGAGTAAACATTTTCCTCCTTTTCTTCTTTGGATTTTTTTCATGCACACCAATACCACTATTGCAAGGGCTCGATTCTTGCTTAGCCTCATTGTTTACCCCTACAGCAGCGCAGAAGGATGATGCACACTGTTGACGTTTTACTCTTTTATATTGACGTGTGTCATAGCCAAAGATTCAGGTGTTATTCATTGTACAGTCTACATACATTAACCATGATGTTGTGCCCAAGTTTATTAGATCCATGTCACACAGTGTGGCCTACAATAAATTTATAAGACTGCTGAAATCTCACAGTCTTCAGGTGACTCAGAACCGTCTGTGCAGCTGTGTCAACCTCTCCAACCTCCCACGCTTGTCCTCATTTTTCTGTCACTATTTTACATGAATATATCAAGGCATATAGCAAGCTGTTGGAAGATAACATTTCCATTCTTAATCCAGCCTGCAAAGCTCTGATTGGTTAATTGTTTCTCTAACCAGGGAGAACAGCCATCAGTGGGCACAGCACCAGAACTGTTTGAATCACTGAACAAATCTGAGATGTGGGCGGCGATTCAGAGGTCTGGAACAAGGCGAGATATTGTAAGAAATCTACCAGACATTTTCTACTTGTATTTGATTTTTGCCTGTATTTGATTTGCCAGCACATTGCTTTATCAGAGGGTGCATTGTAATGTGGCAAAAGTTGAATCAAGTTGAGCCGGAAGCAAAAGTTGAACTCTGCTCAACTCTTGTTGTTCAGGCCCTGCTGTGCCAATGCAGTGGCCTCATTGAAATGAATGACGACATTGTGTTTTTTGACACAGTGCTGTTGTCAGTCTGTACACAGCTTTGAGCTATGTGTGTGCTGAACCAGCCAGCTGATGTGTGGAAAGGAAACTGCATCACCATCAAAAGGATATACCATCTGAAAATCCACACAGGAGAACTACACTGCCGCTTGCACCTCTGTCACACTTCTGTTTGGTGTCTTTGGTAGTGCAAAGTTTTTTCAGACAGCCCCAACATGGGGGCCAAGTCTCCCACATGAACAGTGTCTCAGTGACAGTTAAAAAATAAAATAAAAAATAAAATAAAATAAGACATTCAAACTTTTGTCTTATTTCAACATTGGATACACCCACAGATAGTCTGTCTTCGCACCCGTACTCTCAGCATCTGTCATCTTTTTGCTCGGTGCCCCAAGCAATTCCTGGAACAGAGGGTACAATGCATGCACACACACACACACACACACACACACACATGCACACACACATGCACACACACACGCAGACACTTACATTCACCCCTACTGTACTTTTCAATTTAAACTGTACAACTAAATCCAACAACAAATCACCTCTAAGTAAGACAAGAGAACAGCTCATGCACAGCAAAATTACATAAGTGTTGTTTTATTTGTGTTACTGTAAATGTTCAACCCTTCAGTCATATTGGTGTCTTGTTATGTCAGAGCAACTCAGAGTGTATTCATTATCAAAATTATAAGAATTTGTGGATGACCTCATGAGGACACAGCCATCAGGATTTTGCATTTTTAAACCAAGACTCAGTATTGAGGTTTAAACCAGTAAACATTTATGCAATGGGAAAATTGTCACTATGATGAAAAATCCTTTCATTTTCTTTATGCCCAGTCATTGCGAAATTGTTGACACAATAGCTGGAGAACCTGACAGTATAATTCAATACAACAACAGTAACACCCTCCAAAAATCATTATATTCTTATTGTTTGACAGCTCATGACATAGTGTCAACTAAAATTAGATACCCTAAACTTTATGAAGTATATTTTGTGTTGCAAGCCTACTAGATTGCAGTGGACTGGATTGTATTATATAGTATAAATATTTCTTTTATATCCAACCATTGGTCTCCAAACAAGCACTGAATGAATAGGATACTGAGCAATGAGAACATCAAATGTCGTGCTATACAGGATAGATCCTATTCAGTCATTAACATCTCAATCTGGAGGCATAAAATCACTTAAGGCGTTTTATCGCACAAGCTATGAGTCCAAATTTATGAAATCACTCAGACAAATGTCAAATACAGATAACATGAAATGTGAATTCATATTGTCATGCACAGTGGATGAGTTGTTGTAATGCTGAAGCCTTCAAATAGGCTATATAAACAGGAACAGGCAATTAATATGCCTCAATGACTAATTCCATCTGAACTATGTGACTCATAAAAATAAAACATTTGTCCTTGCTTCTTGTTTACCACTTCTTCAAGAGGCAGTACATTTTATGAAATTATCAACAGTTTATTTGCCCATGACCCTCC
This sequence comes from Seriola lalandi dorsalis, assembly GCF_002814215.2. NCBI lineage: Eukaryota > Metazoa > Chordata > Actinopteri > Carangiformes > Carangidae > Seriola > Seriola lalandi. Next base: position 573 of record NW_019524451.1, on the reverse strand, counting down.
TATTTCACTCAGTGAGCAGCAACAGATCAGACACAGGACTATTAAGCACTTTGCATAAGTTTGTCACAGAAAAACAACTTGAAGAGTAAAATGAAAAGAGGTCAGGTTCAGTTGGTTTTCTGTAAAATACTTGTTCTTGCACTATTTTCCCTCAGGTGCTAATTCAGCCCTATTCAAGACAGCCAGCATTTCCATCACTGTGGAGGACACAGCGTTCAGTGTTTGTGTATCAGTGTAAGAGAAAGGTCACAAAGAAAAGGACTTTCCATCACTTGTTGAAGCACTCAACACTCTTGCCCCAATGAGATAGTTTCCGAGATGAATGTTCACCTGGGGCCCTCATCACCCCACCTATGACACGCGGTGCAATGGAAAGACTCTTTTCAGCTGTCAGTTAGATATAAGCTGTTATCAGGGCATCGATGTTGACTGAACACTGTCCAGATTTAGTTGAAAGGAAAACTGACTAATTCATTAGATGGTAATGGAATAATGGCAGTATTCTGTAACTATCAAAGGAAAGCTATTTGTGTGTGTGTGTGTGTGTGTGTGTGTGTGTGTGTGTGTGTGTGT
>NW_019524450.1:4214-6845 GCF_002814215.2 Seriola lalandi dorsalis | reverse complement strand
ACATTATCTCCTGCACTTTGATCACATGACTCACATCAGCTGATTTCTACAAAGTCTCATCAACAACATCTGATGTGAGATGGTTCACTGTCACAGCAACAACCAGGAAGTAGCTGCACCAAGACTCACCTGACTGATGAACATCCAGGTAGATGGTGCTGATGCGCTCAGTCTTTAAATTTGCTCTCTTCCTGCGGTTTGTTCTTCTCTGGAAGACTCGACACTCGTATGTTCCTGTGTCATTACTGGTCACATTCTTCAGTATTATGGAAACGTCACCGTCCTTCATCGGTCGGTCCTTCAGGACCACCCGGTTCTGAAAAGATGGATGCTGGTGTTCGGGAACAGAACGCCCGTCCCGGAACATGAAGACATATTCTGTCTCCAATTCAGGTCTGGACCACTCTACAACTATGATGTTTGTGCTGCTGGGAGCTCGGCATGGCAGAGTGACAGTGTCTCCAGGTTTAGCCGTTTTATTTACTTGGACTGAAACAGAGAAAGACACAGAGCAGAGGTTAGAGGATCCAATCACTCAAGTGTATGTCATGTGAGAGCCAATAAAACCAACTGGAATGGTCAAAGTCTTCATAATGACATTGATATATGACTTCAGCTCACAAGTCAAACATTAATTAATACTACTACTACAAATAAGAAAAAAGGAAATCAGAAATTCATTTTCTATTGATACAGTAACTTCAAACGTGTTTGTAGCCCTTTTTTACATCTCATTCTTTACTATATTACCACTAGAGTCCATTAGTGTTGCAGCTCATTTATTTACAGAAATGGTTTAAATATTAACTCCAGTCTGTCATATAATAGTCATCTGACTGGTAACAATATACTGAGAAAATATGGAAATTATGGCTCTGGCCGAATCACTGTAACCTCTTCTTTTACTTAACAAATGAGTTGCAACTCCAAGTTTATGAACTTTATTAATTCATAAAGTCAGTCTAACATTCGGTCATGTGGTTACTTACAGTTGAATAATGTAAACAAACTAAGACAAGCTCTTACAGTCAATGTGGACAGACTCTCACATTTTTTAGCTGTATTTCAATATTCCTGTATGTAAAATTTACACCAGAAACCACCAAACAAGCTGTGACGCACTTTAAAATTCGATAGTGTAGAGCTCTTAGCCGAAAACATTTACTATGTTGCTAAAACGTTTCTCAATGTAAAAAAAATGGCCGACGCAGCGGTCACGCAGTTTAAAATTCGATAGTGTAGAGCTCTTAAGATGCCAAAAACTTTTCTCAATATATAAAAAAAATGGCCGGCGCAGTTGTGACGCAGTTTCAAATTCGTTAGTGTGGACATATTAAAAAGCCGAAAACATTTTCTCTGTAGCTTTTAATTTAAGCCTGCTGCATAAAATCGTCTCTCTGCTGTCACCACACTGGTTTACTTTTTTAATCTGAAACAATTTCCAAAAAAGTAACCATTAAAGGAATTTACTCCGGCGTTTTCAGAGGCCTTAGAAATGTTTGAAGGTCTGTGACGACACAGAAACAATTAACCGTCTCTCAGGTTGAATGTGAAATGTGAACAGGTGCACAGCTCACCGTCAGAGGAAGACACGAGGACCCAGAAGGACAGAAAAGTCCCGCTGAGTGACGCCGGTGTTAAAGCAGACATCTCAATCCTGTGTTGTGGAAATCGACGCTGCTGGGAAGTCACTGCCGAGCAGGGCGGCTCCGCAGGGGCTTTATACGGAGGGTGGGGTTAACACGTGCCCGGCTCGGTTGGGGCGGATCTTGATTTAACTTTATGATAACGCCACTGTGAGATCCAAGGAAACTCCTCCTCTAACCACGAGTTAAAAGCAAGTCTATTTATCTTTATTAAAACGTGTATTTCTTGTGCGGCAATATATCGACAGAGTGTGTAGTATAGTGCCCAGTGTGGAAATCGTCCACCTGGTGGCAGTATAGCCACATAGATTATTCTCAACAGAATCCTAAGACATTACACAGCTGCAGCAGTCACACTATGATCATAAACAATAATTACTTTTAATTTAATTTATTTATCTTTCAATTTAGCCGTTTTACTGGTCTGTCATTTATTTTCTATGATTATTTTCTGGATTGTTTTCCTTCTAATGCCCTACCTTTATTTCAGGTTATTTGTTTTATTACTACTTTCATTCTGGTTTTATTCACTTCCAAACATCTCCTCTCTTTTATCATATTATTATTTTATCTTTACTATTTTATCTTCATTTTTATTTGATTTTCCATGTTCTATCTTTATTCTGTAAAGCACTTTGTGTGATATTTTTGTATGAAAAGTGCTCATAAAAATACATGTCTGATTGATTGATTGATTGATTGATTGATTGATTGATTGATTGAATAAGCTTTATTTATTCATATATAGCACCATTTGAAACAAAGTTATAAAGTGCTTTACAAGACAAGATAAAATTGAAGATGAACAATAAAAATGAATGATGAAAAAACAGATTTAAAAATAGTTTGAGGGTTTTACATTTACAACATAGGGGTGGGGGGGGGTGTGGCAATGAGGTACAGTAAAAATGAGATAAAGCAGTCTAAAATGATCCAAAATCATGTAATTTGAAGAATGTTTATTTATTTTACATGCAGACACCTC
>NW_019524450.1:0-1437 GCF_002814215.2 Seriola lalandi dorsalis | reverse complement strand
TATATTAGAAAACATTGTCCGTGATCCATTTCCATTTATCTGTGGAGCTGTTTCCTGTATCAGCCAGCAGGCGGCAGCACGTCATAACCAGACTATTACAGGAGCTTCAGCTGGTTCAACAGATGACAGTCCATCCAAACTAAACTAAATGAAAAGCCAGAGAAAACTATAACAGGGCATCTGCAAGTCCACCAACTTAAATTTAAGACTTTTAAAGCTGTTTTTTTGTTTTTCACTTTCACTTTAAGACCAGCAGGTAAATCTGAAGGAAATGAAAAGACAAAGTGCTTGGATCTTATAGGATGTTAGTCCAGGTGGTTCACTAACACGAGGAATAAAGTCGAGTTATTGATTCTGAATAATATGTTATTAAAGGTGACAAATGACCTAATTAGAAAATAAATAATCGCTGCTCAGGAAACATGGAGGCTGTCGCTTGTTTTTTTTAATAAAACACTTCCTGCTTTTAATGGTCAGTTTTGAAATACCAGTCCAAACCAGAGTAAACCATCCAGGGAAATCCCCAACTTCTGCGGAAGTGACACACAACACTAGAAACATCATGTGACCTTCTTAAACCAATCACCAACCAGTCATATCATAGAGTCACAGCATGAAGCAGTAGTTTTGTGATGTAACTCCTGAATGGGTTGCATCATTCATTCATCAGTACAATCCAGTCAGAGATAACATGTATGATCTCTGTGTAACACCGCTCTCTAACAATGTCTTGGATTAATTTCCAGTGACCACATTGGAGTCACAGGTTAAAAATGTTCTTTCTTTGTGCAGCAAACTGAATATTTTTCCATCCAGAACAATCTGGAAACATACTTCAGAACAACATTATTTCTAAAATAACAGGATTTACATTCTTTGGATCAGGTGATCCGATGAAATCAGGTGTTAAGTCACAGAGCTGGAGTCCACAGTCACAGTAAGGCACAGCACAGCAGATATGAATCATATTTCCAGTATGTGGATTGCAAGTCCAGTCTGATAAAAAAAAAAAACAATAACCACCTCCTTATTCAGACTGAACTGATGGGGGAAGTGTAACAGAGAGCAGCTTCAAACCACAAATCCTCCACCCCATAAATGTTCTATATTTTCTTTTGTCCCTTATTACAGGGACAGACCAAGGCTCAATTTATTTTCATTTCTCACATACACAGTTACAGTCCAGGAAGCTCTGAATGGTGACTGAATGGTTACATCTGTTCTATCAGCAGGATGTTGGTGCAAAGTTGATAAAAAACTGACACGCTGCCTGATCTTGTGAACTGTTTTACATCAGATATAGAATGGCATCTGAACTATTATTAAGTCAGCTATGCCAAACAACTTCTGACGTCTGTGGTTCATGTGGGACTGGTTCAGTAGGATTCCAGGTGACATCAGACGAGGGTGTTACCATAATTCCTCCCAGGGAGTGTC
>NW_019524449.1:855646-857904 GCF_002814215.2 Seriola lalandi dorsalis | reverse complement strand
AACATCATCATATATTAAGACATAAAAGCTCATAAAAACGTTAAAGTATGGCAAGGCATGAAACCGCATAGTATATTAAGGCATACAAATGGCAAAAATCTATTTTTGTCTTATGGCATAAAAATTAGAAAAACGCCATAGTATAGTATGGCAAAAAAATTCGAAAAAACATCATCATATATTAAGGCATAAAAGGTCATAAAAACATCATAGTATGGAAAGGCATGTAACTACATAGTATATTAAGGCATAAAAATGGCAAAAAAAATATTTTTGTCGTACGGCATAAAAAATAGAAAAACGCCATAGTATAGTATGGCAAAAAAATTCAAAATAAAATCATCATATATTAAGGCATAAAAGGTCATAAAAACATCATAGTATGGCAATGCATGAAACTGCTTAGTATGTTAAGGCATAAAAATGCCAAAAAACATCATTTTATAGTATGGCATAAAAATGCCAAAAACGCCATAGTATAGTATGGCAAAAAATTCATAAAAAAGTCATAGTATAGTAAGGCATAAAAAGTAATTAAATATGTCATAGTATAGTAAGGCATTAAAAAGTCATAAAAAAGTCATAGTATTGCAAGGCATAAAAAGTCATAAAACGACATAGTATAGCAATGCATAAAAAGTCATAAAAAAGTCATAGTATAGTAAGGCATAAAAAGTCATAAAACAACATAGTATAGTAAGGCATAAAAAGTCATTAAATATGTCACAGTATAGTAAGGCATAAAAAGTCATAAAAAGTCATAGTATAGTAAGGCATAAAAAATAATACAAATGTCATAGTATAGTAAGGCATAAAAAGTCATAAAACGACATAGTATAGTAAGGCATAAAAAGTCATTAAAAAGTCATATTATAGTAAGGCATAAAAGGTCATTATATATGTCACAGTATAGTAAGGCATAAAAAGTCATAGTATAGTAAGGCATAAAAAATCATAAAAAAGTCATTGTATAGTAAGGCATAAAAAGTCATAAAACGACATAGTATATTAAGGCATAAAAGTGGTAAAAATCTATTTTTTTAGTATGGTGTAAAAATGCCAAAAAATGCCATAGTATAGTATGGCAAAAAATTAGAAAAAACATCATCATATATTAAGCCATAAAAGGTCATAAAAACATCATAGTATGGCAAGGCATGAAACTGCATAGTATATTAAGGCATAAAAGTGGTAAAAATCTATTTTTATAGTATGGCATAAAAATGGCATAGTGTATAGTATGGTGGAAAAAATAATAAAAAAGGGACATTTAAGTAAAGTGTCTCACTAGGAACTGAACCCACGATCTTCTGAGTGTGAGGTGACAGTCCTAACCATTGTACCAAAGCTACCCAAGACAATGGCTTGATAATGCAGCATATAAAAAAGTCATAGTACAGTAAGAAGACAAAATATAGTATGTCATAAAAATGCTAAAAAAAACGCCATAGTATAGTATGGCAAAAAATTCGAAAAAACATCATCATATATTAAGCCATAAAAGGTCATAAAAACATCATAGTATGGAAAGGCATGAAACTACATAGTATATTAAGGTATAAAAATGGCAAAGAAATATTTTTTTAGTATGGTGTAAAAATGCCAAAAAATGCCATAGTATAGTATGGCAAAAAATTTGAAAAAACATCATCATATATTAAGCCATAAAAGGTCATAAAAACATCATAGTATGGCAAGGCATGAAACTGCATAGTATATTAAGGCATAAAAGTGGTAAAATTCTATTTTTTTTAGTATGGTGTAAAAATGCCAAAAAATGCCATAGTATAGTATGGCAAAAAATTCAAAAAAACATAATCATATATTAAGGCATAAAAGGTCATAAAAACATCATAGTATGGCAAGGCATGAAACTGCATAGTATATTAAGGCAAAAAAGTGGTAAAATTCTTTTTTTTTAGTATGGTGTAAAAATGCCAAAAAACGCCATAGTATAGTATGGCAAAAAAATTCAAAATAAAATCTTCATATATTAAGGCATAAAAGGTCATAAAAACATCATAGTATGGCAATGCATGAAACTGCTTAGTATTTTAAGGCATAAAAATGCCCAAAAACATCATTTTATAGTATGGCATAAAAATGCCAAAAACGCCATAGTATAGTATGGCAAAAAAATTTGAAAAAACATCATCATATATTAAGGCATAAAAGGTCATAAAAACGTTAAGGTATGGTAAGGCATGAAACTGCATAGTATATTAAGGCATAAAAATAGCAAAAAACTATTTTTTTAG
>NW_019524449.1:855309-855626 GCF_002814215.2 Seriola lalandi dorsalis | reverse complement strand
GGAAAAAATAATAAAAAAGGGACATTTAAGTAAAGTGTCTCACTAGGAACTGAACCCACGATCTTCTGAGTGTAAGGGGAGAGTCCTAACCATTGTACCAAAGCTACCGAAGACAATGGCTTGATAATGCAGCATATAAAAAAGTCATAGTACAGTAAGAAGACAAAATATAGTATGTCATAAAAATGCCAAAAAACGCCATAGTATAGTATGGCAAAAAATTGGAAAAAACATCATCATATATTAAGCCATAAAAGGACATAAAAACATCATATTATAGCAAGGCATGAAACTGCATAGTATATTAAGGCATAAAA
>NW_019524449.1:854119-855289 GCF_002814215.2 Seriola lalandi dorsalis | reverse complement strand
CGTTAAGGTATGGTAAGGCATGAAACTGCATAGTATATTAAGGCATAAAAATAGCAAAAAACTATTTTTTTAGAATGGTGTAAAAATGCCAAAAAACGCCATAGTATAGTATGGCAAAAAAATTCAAAATAAAATCATCAAATATTAAGGCATAAAAGGTCATGAAAACATCATAGTATGGCAATGCATGAAACTGCATAGTATGTTAAGGCATAAAAATGCCAAAAAACATCATTTCATAGTATGGCATAAAAATGGAATAGTATATAGTATGGTGGAAAAAAATAATAAAAAAGGGACATTTAAGTAAAGTGCCTCACTAAGAACTGAACCCACGATCTTCTGAGTGTGAGTTGACAGTCCTAACCATTGTACCAAAGCTACCCAAGATAGAAGCTTGATAATGCAGTATATAAAAAAGTCATATTACAGTAAGAAGACAAAATATACTATGTAATAAAAATGCTAAAAAAAACGCCATAGTATAGTATGGCAAAAAATTCAAAAAAACATCATCATATATTAAGCCATAAAAGGTCATAAAAACATCATAGTATGGAAAGGCATGAAACTACATAGTATATTAAGGCATAAAAGTGGTAAAAATCTATTTTTTTTAGGATGGTGTAAAAATGCCAAAAAATGCCATAGTATAGTATGGCAAAACATTCAAAAAACATAATCATATATTAAGGCATAAAAGGACATAAAAACATCATAGTATGGCAAGGCATGAAACTGCATAGTATATTAAGGCATACAAATGGCAAAAAACTATTTTTGTGGTATGGCATAAAAATTAGAAAAACGCCATATTATAGTATGGCAAAGAAATTCAAAATAAAATCATCATATATTAAGGCATAAAAGGTCATACAAATATCATAGTATGGCAATGCATGAAACTGCTTAGTATGTTAAGGCATAAAAATGCCAAAAAACATCATTTTATAGTATGGCATAAAAATGGCATAGTATATAGTATGGTGGAAAAAATAATAAAAAAGGGACATTTAAGTAAAGTGTCTCACTAGGAACTGAACCCACGATCTTCTGAGTGTAAGGGGAGAGTCCTAACCATTGTACCAAAGCTACCGAAGACAATGGCTTGATAATGCAGCATATAAAAAAGTCATAGTACAGTAAGAAGACAAAATATAGTATGTCATA
>NW_019524449.1:850961-853200 GCF_002814215.2 Seriola lalandi dorsalis | reverse complement strand
TAGTATAGTATGGCAAAAAAATTTGAAAAAACATCATCATATATTAAGGCATAAAAGGTCATAAAAACGTTAAGGTATGGCAAGGCATGAAACTGCATAGTATATTAAGGCATAAAAATAGCAAAAAACTATTTTTTTAGTATGGTGTAAAAATGCCAAAAAACGCCATAGTATAGTATGGCAAAAAAATTCAAAATAAAATTATCATATATTAAGGCATAAAAGGTCATAAAAACATCATATTATAGCAAGGCATGAAACTGCATAGTATATTAAGGCATAAAAATGGCAAAAAAATATTTTTGTCGTACGGCATAAAAAGTAGAAAAACGCCATAGTATAGTATGGCAAAAAAATTCAAAATAAAATCATCATATATTAAGGCATAAAAGGTCATAAAAACATCATATTATGGCAAGGCATGAAACTGCATAGTATATTAAGGCATAAAAATGGCAAAAAAAATTTTTTTAGTACGGCATAAAAATGAAAAAAAGGGCATAGTATAGTATGGCAAAAAAATTCAAAATAAAATCATCATATATTAAAGCATAAAAGGTCATGAAAACATCATAGTATGGCAAAGCATGAAACTGCATAGTATATTAAGAAATAAAAATACCAAAACACTATTTTTATAGTATGGCATAAAAATGGCATAGTATATAGTATGGTGGAAAAAATAATAAAAAAGGGACATTTAAGTAAAGTGTCTCACTAGGAACTGAACCCACGATCTTCTGAGTGTGAGGTGACAGTCCTAACCATTGTACCAAAGCTACCCAAGACAACGGTTTGATAATGCAGCATATAAAAAAGTCATAGTACAGTAAGAAGACAAAATATAGTATGTCATAAAAATGCTAAAAAAAAAAACGCCATAGTATAGTATGGCAAAAAATTTCAAAAAACATCATCATATATTAAGCTATAAAAGGTCATAAAAACATCATAGTATGGAAAGGCATGAAACTGCATAGTATATTAAGGCATAAAAGTGGTAAAATTCTATTTTTTTAGTATGGTGTAAAAATGCCAAAAAATGCCATAATATAGTATGGCAAAAAATTCAAAAAACATCATCATATATTAAGGCATATATTAAGGATATTTTGGCATTTCTACACCATACAAAAAAAATAGTTTTTTGCCATTTTATGCCTTAATATACTATGCAGTTTCATGTCTTGCCATACTATGATGTTTTTATGAACTTTTATGCCTTAATATATGATGATTTTATTCAAATTTTTTGCCATACTGTACTATGGCGTTTTTGGCATTTTTATGCCATACTATAAAATTATGTTTTTTGGCATTTTTATGCCTTAACATACTAAGCAGTTTCATGCATTGCCATACTATGATGTTTTTTATGACCTTTAATGCCTTAATATATGATGATTTCATTTTGAATTTTTTTGCCATACTATACTATGGCTTTTTTCAAATTTTTTGCCATACTAAAAAATTATTTTTTTTCCATTTTTATGCCATAATATACTATGCAGTTTCATGCCTTGCCATACTTTAACGTTTTTTTTACCTTTTATGCCTTAATATATGATGATGTTTTTTCAAATTTTTTGCCATACTATACTATGGCGTTTTTGGCATTTTTATGCCATACTATAAAATGATGTTTTTTGGCATTTTTATGCCTTAACATACTAAGCAGTTTCATGCATTGCCATACTATGATGTTTTTATGACCTTTTATGCCTTAATATATGATGATGTTTTTTCGAATTTTTTGCCATACTATACTATGGTGTTTTTTGGCATTTTTACACCATACTAAAAAAATTGTTTTTTGCCATTTTTATGCCTTAATATACTATGCAGTTTCATGCCTTGCCATACTTTAACGTTTTTATGACCTTTTATGGCTTAATATATGATGATGTTTTTTCAAATTTTTTGCCTACTATACTATGGCATTTTTTGGCATTTTTACACCATACTAAAAAAATTGAGTTTTTTGGCATTTTTATGCCTTAATATACTATGTAGTTTCATGCCTTGCCATACTATGATGTTTTTATGACCTTTTATGCCTTAATATATGATGATGTTTTTTCAAATTTTTTGCCATACTATACTATGGCTTTTTTCTAATTTTTATGCCATGAGACAGAAATAGATTTTTGCCATTTGTATGCCCTAATATACTATGCAGTTTCATGCCTTGCCATACTTTAACGTTTTTATGAGCTTTTATGTCTTAATATATGATGAT
>NW_019524449.1:806665-848939 GCF_002814215.2 Seriola lalandi dorsalis | reverse complement strand
GCCATAGTATAGTATGACAAAAAATTCAAAAAAACATCATCATATATTAAGGCATAAAAGGTCATAAAAACATCATAGCATGGCAATGCATGAAGCTGCTTAGTATGTTAAGGCATAAAAATGCCAAAAAACATCATTTTATAGTATGCCATAAAAATGCCAAAAACGCCGTAGTATAGTATGGCAAAAAATTTGAAAAAACATCATCATATATTAAGGCATAAAAGGTAAAAAAAAGTTATAGTATGGCAAGGCATGAAACTGCATAGTATATTATGGCATAAAAATGGAAAAAAACGAATTTTTTTGTATGGTGTAAAAATGCCAAAAAACGTCATAGTATAGTATGGCAAAAAATTTGAAAAAACATCATCATATATTAAGGCATAAAAGTTAAAAAAAACGTTTAAGTATGGCAAGGCATGAAACTGCATAGTATATTATGGCATAAAAATGGCAAAAAACTATTTTTTTGTACGGTGTAAAAATGCCCAAAAACACCATAGTATAGTATGGCAATAAAATTCGAAAAAACATCATCATATATTAAGGCATAAAAGGTCATAAAAACATCATAGTATGGCAAGCCATGAAACTGCATAGTATATCAAGGCATAAAAGTGGTAAAAATCTATTTTTTTAGTATCGTGTAAAAATGCCAAAAAAATGCCATAGTATAGTATGGCAAAAAATTCAAAAAACATCATCATATATTAAGGCATAAAAGGTCATAAAAACGTTAAAGTATGGCAAGGCATGAAGCTGCTTAGTATGTTAAGGCACAAAAATGCCAAAAAACATCATTTTATAGTATGCCATAAAAATGCCAAAAACGCCATAGTATAGTATGGCAAAAAAATTGAAAAAACATCATCATATATTAAGGCATAAAAGGTCATAAAAACGTTAAAGTATGGCAAGGCATGAAACTGCATAGTATATTAAGGCATAAAAATACCAAAAAAATAGTTTTATAGTATGGCATGAAAAGGCCAAAAAACACCATAGTACAGTAAATTTTTTTTAAAAGGGACACATAAGTAAAGCACCTCACTGGGATTTGAACCCACGACCTTCTGAGTTTGAGGTGACAGTTCTAAACATTGTACCAAAGCTACCCAACACAAGACATCGGTAATGCAGCATAAAAAATGTCATAACACCTTGAGAACACAAAATATAGTGTGGCATAAAAATACTAAAAAACGCCATAGTATAATAAGGCATAAAAACTCAAAAAACAACATAGTATAAAATGACCTAGTATAACGAGGCAAAAAACGACTTTAAAAAGATATATAACAGTAAGGCATAAAGACTTAGTATACTATGGCGTTTTCATGAAGTTTTTCTACCTTACTATACTATCTTGTTTATTTTACTTTTTTGACGTTTTTAATTGGGTAGAGAAGTGGTGCAGTGGTTGGAATTGTGGCCTACCAACCTGAAGGTCCTTGCTCTGTGCATTTTCCATCTGAAGTTTTCATGATCTTCCTGTACCTGTTTGTCATTGTATTCCAATGACTTTTTATTACTTACTATATTACATCGTTTTTGTACTTTTTATGCCTCACTATACTATGTTGTTTTTTGACTTTTTATGCCTTACGATATCGTTTTCATGACGTTTTTATGCCACATTATATTATATATATTATATATATATTATATTGTACATTCTCGTTTTTTTTACTTTTTTTGTCTTACTATACCATAACTTTTTTATGACTTATGTACTATGTCATGTCTTGACTTTTTATGCCTTACAATATTATGTAGTTTTTTGAGTTTTTATGTCTTACTATATCATGACGTTTTCATGCCTTATTATTCTATGACTTTTTTATGCCTTACTATACCACAAATTTTTTTTGCCTTACTATACTAAGACTTTTCAAACTTTACTATACTGTGACTTTTATACTCACTATTGTGAGGGTTTTGTAATTTTCCTGGACCGAAAGCACACACACAGAGGTGAGGGGATAAAAGTGATTTTAATAAAAACAACGATAAGTGATGGGGAGGCTGTTGGCTGGTGTGGGCTGGAGACTGGCAGAGGGGCTTACTATATCATGACGTTTTCATGCCTTACTATTCTATGACTTTTTTATGCCTTACTATACCACAAATTTTTTTTGCCTTACTATACGATGATTTTTTCATACCTTACTTTTTTTATGCCTTACTATACTATGGCTATTTTTTACCTTATTATACCATGACTTTTTTTTTTTATACCTACCATGATTTCTTTATACTTTATTTTATGACGTTTTTATGACTTACTATACTGTGACTTTTTAGGTTTTACCATACTATGACTTATTATGTCACTACTATACTATGGCATTTTTTATGACTTACTGTGTTATGACTTCTTTTATACCTTACTATACTATGACATATATTCCATTTGCACAAGGGCGTTCCTGAATGAATGAAAATTCAGAACTTATATGTTAATAAACTGTGTGTTTGATGGCATTAAAAAGCCAATCTCTTTGTTTTGGATGGGTGGCGGGGTTGTTGACACCAATGTTGAGTACCAGTGTTGAGACCAAATTTGTACCGTTGTGTCACAATAGTAAGGCATAAGACAGTCAAAAAAACATCATAGTATAGGACGGCATAAAATGTCATAAAAACGTCATAGTACATTAAGGTGTAAAAAACTCATAGTATAATAAAAATGTCATAGTATAGTAAGGCATAAAAGGTATAGTACAGCATAGTACTATACTAAAAGGTTCAAAGTTTTCATATCATCAATAGTAAACTTACAGGCAGTAAAGTTCTCTTTTATTGATCAAAATATATAATATAATTTTTAATGAGGTTTTAATTAGTTTTAATTATTCAATTAATCAATTTAAATAGATTATTTTTATGAATTAAATGACTATTGATGTGTAACACTAAAAATAAAGCTATACAAAATGTTAACAACTTGACAAAGTATAGAGTTGTGAATAATTTAAAACTTTATTCTAAGGTCACAATTTGTTTTCAGATGCTTTTCTACAGCAGAAAATTAACATATGCTGCAAATGCTGAACATTTTATTTATCTTAAAACCTTTCATCAAACATGAAATGAATCCACTGTAATTAGATATTTTACTAACACTTAAAGCCAAGCCTGGCTGCAGAACCCTAATTAGTGTATATATCCAGCAGTAGTGCTGTCTTCACCTTGTGCTCCATCGAGCGCCTTGCTGCTGTGTGGAGTTTGACACGTGAAGTCTGAGGTTAAACTCCAGAGCTCCAGGCCTGAGCTCCGTCTTTACTCCCCCTGATCAACCTCTCTGTGGTAGATGGTTAATTGTCAGCTGGGTGTTCAAGCTCCATTTAACTCTAACTAACTGCCTTTAGTCATTACTGCTGCTCATTAATGCTGCACTGGTGCTGCTGAGCAACCCTGAGAGTGTCTGGGTGAGGTGACTGCACAGTCTACAACTGCTCAGACCATACAGGAGAGTATTTGCTTTTGATGCTTTTATTGTAGCACAATTAATGGCATAAATATAATCATAATAGCATGTTATATTGAGGTTATTTGTTGACATAAAAGCAGACACCTGTAATCATCTTAAAAGCTAATGTTTATTTTTCTTTAAATACAACAGGAGCAAATCTTTGAAGCCTCACAACAAAGTACTCTGCCAAAGGCACTTGTACCTGAGGGGCTTATCCTGCAGTGTACATGGAAAGCTCAACTAGTTAATTCAAATCAACAAACCCAACTGAAAGTAGAAAATGGGATTTAATTTAAATATGTATCCATATATTTGTGTTACGAAGTAAAATGAGACTGTCCTCCTGTAAAAGAAACGAGCCAATAGGTCATCTGTGCGGCAGGTTATTTAGACCCATATTAACATTTTATTGCTAGGCAACATCTAGTGGCCATAGTAATTATGACAGGAGCAAAGGGAAAAGTGTGGCAGCGTAGTATAAAGAGCAATAAAGTCGTGGAGGAGTTTGGGGTGGACAGATGAGTCAAAAAAACACAGGAATATGACACAGGAGAGCAGTGTTCGATTTCCATGTGAAATCAGCAGTTATATATTGTGACCATGACATTTCCTAAATCTAACCAAGCCGTGACTGTTATTATAGCAACTATGCCAACAAAGTTATGCACGCCGCTGTCAGTACAGTCTGTGTGTTTATTATTGTAACCATGACAACCGAGGTCTGGTACCCCTGCCGCCGTAGGGGTGCTGTTTCAGGAGACGCTCCTATGGGTTGTATGAGAGGGTTGAAAGAAAAGGACATGTTGAGTAAAATCTAAGTCACTTGTAAAACATCAACATCACATATCGCAATTAAAAGTGAAGGAAAAACTAATATTAAATAGAAAGTGAGCAGATGTTTTAAAAATAGTAAATTGTCGAATTAGATCATTATTAGTATGACATACCATCCAGTTTATAATCCATTCAAAAGAACATACTGAATTTGAGTGGTCTGCAGAGGCGCATCATATGAAAGAGGCTGGAAACCACAGCTATGCTACTCCCAGCCCAATGTAGAAGAAAGCTAATCTAATCATGAATGGCTGAGGAAAAAGACATAAAGGGTGTGAAATGCATCCTCCACCCTCCATGACATTAGTAATCAAGGTTTTCTACTGTACGCTGGTTGCCCCCTCCGTGTCCATGGAAAGTGCAGGGATGCAGGGTGACAGCTGGGGACCTGGCCAACACGCTGGACCACTAAATGAGAAAAATGACCAGCTTTCACCAGCTCTTTTAAAAGCTCATTTACATCCTGTCAGATTCCATTATGGTCAGGGACCTGCACCGGAGCTGCAGGACAGGACTGAGCCTGAGTGCACTGACCGTGCCATCCAAGCTCCTATCAGCCTGACCTGGCTCACCGGTCCAGTAGACAGCTGATTCTCCTGTGTCAAGGTTTTTTGGCTTCTCTCCTTCTTTTTTCTCCCCTGTCCATTTCCCCTCACACTACCTTTGCTGTGCTCTTGGCAAAGAGTAGGTGATTATCAGAGTGCCTGAAACCCCACTTTTATTCTTTTACACAATTACTGTACAGTATGTGCACCTAAAAGCATCAGCAGAGAGGATTAAGCCTGCTAAATGCTGAGCCTTGAATAAATTATATGCAGGGTGGGGGGGTTGGCATTAAAAGAAAGCACGATGGGGAGGGAGGGGAATTGAAAAAGCAAGTGGATTCAGGTTCTCGAAATAAGAATAATGTAAATTAAAATTAGACTTCACCTCTGCAGTCATCCTAAATGTTTGTGTATTTTTACAGTCATCATTGTAATTATACAGTATATGGTAATAACAAATATTCACCAGAATCAGAGTACTAGGATATGTGCTTTGGAGGTTGAATTCTGAGGAACCAAAAGTACTTTGTGTTTTGTTTCTATTACAGATATTGAGTGTGAAGACACACTCACTGAAGAATAACACCACCTGCAGCTCAGATGGGACAATTCTTGGGACAAGTCTTCACATCCATCGTGTGTCAACTTGAGTTTGTGCCTGAGGGGAAGAAAATGTTTGTCGTGAGACATGAATCAAGAGCCTAGAAACTCAAGCTGAGCATGGACATCAATAAGTTTAATAGTCAGTACATTTTTTTTTTAATTTTGAAGGAAATTCCAACATTCAAATCTATTGTCATTAACCTTTTTGGTTTTAAATCAATAGATATTGAGACTGAAGTTCATTTTTGACCTTTGAAACGGCACTCAACTTAATTGCTGCTCTGGAGCTCTCAATGGTATCACAGATTTATATTCACACTCAACTTCAATATTAGATTTAGGTCAATCTCAGTTTTTAAACCGGCATTGATGAAAAGTCCTTAAAGGGCTTAGAAAAGCTTTTTGAACATTTCACTGCATCTATTGAGGAAGACTGTGCTATTTGATTGAAAGGTCCAAAACAGCAAACATATGTTAAACACTACAGCAGTACTGAAAGAATGAAGCTGTTGGCTCAAAAATTACAATCATATTATTTGTTAATATAATTATATTACTTGAAATGATATTAATATGTTAACAATATACTGTATGGTCTAATATCCAGGTCACAGGGGAAGTTAACGGGACCTTGACATATGGTTATTCTTCTACCTCATCCTCATTCGTTCAAATACTCAGCTGTTGCATTGCTGCTGCTCTTATCCAAAAAGATGGGCTTTCCCCATCACTGCACATACTCCACATTCTCCACTGTCCCTGTAGATCTGACATTTTATGCGCGCATATTAACAATACATACAACACAGCACGCCACAACAGCAGCAAGTAAGTATTCAAACATTCAACAAGGGCACTTTGAGCATTAACAGCAGTTAGTCTGTGGTCATGCACTAAGCCACTTCTGTGTCCCATTCACACTCCGAGCATGTCTGTAACACTGCGATGTGACGCATACATCAAAGCCTTGGAGAGCATCTCAGCACACACTAGGAGCTCCATCAATCCCCCTCCAGCTTGCGGAAGCAGCCTTTTCCTACACAGTCGGCCATCAAGGGTGACATCCTTGAGGAGACGATACAAACAGCGGCTAATGAATTTTTAACGACGAGCGTCGCGAGCGGCGAAGAGAAGGAGAGCGGGAAACAGAGACGGGCGAGAGATACCCCCCACTGAATGCATTACAGTGATTTGTGGGCTCACCTTTGAGCGGGAGTGAGAGGCCTCCCGCCTCAGATCATCGGGGTGTTATGTGTGCTCAGTGGGGGAGCCTCTCTGCATCGTGGGCCAAATGATGTTTGAAATGTTTTAATCAAATCCTGTCTGTTCATTAGACTAACAATCGGTTTCATGGGGCGAGCCCTCAGTGGTTTAGCTTCTTATTGCCCTCGGGGGAACCCTCTTGATAGAGTAAGTTCCCCAACCTCCTGGCAACAAGTTTTAACATGACGCCTCTCTATACATTTAAATGGGCCTTTATCAGTGGCAGCAGCTTGGCATGCAGTTTGATTTATATGAAAAGAGTGTCTTGGGTTCCTGCTTCGATCTGCCTTCTCACATCTATGTGAGATTATGTGTCAAACTAACGTCGCCTTGAATATATATGCTGAATTGATCAAGTAGACATGGATGACAGACAGCTTGTTACTAATAGCAGTAGACTACCTCTTCAGATAATCTCTTTGGTTCTGTCACAGACAAAAGCCTTTGTTGAGTGTGACACTTGACAGAATATTGTTTGTGGGATTGTGTGCGATTAAGACAGAATATCAGTTTAAGTGGCTCAAAGCCTTTTCACTTTCATCTACTGTTGCTGCTTAAATCCAATGTGCTTCAAGGAGGTTTAACTGACAATGTAGAAAGTAGATTTAAAGCTGCAGCATGTACAGTAGTCTTTTTCCTTTATTTTATTGATTTGTAACAAACGTTGTGGGTTAAAGTCATTTTATGATAACTCTTGCAGTGAGTTGGGCTTCAGATAATGGGGTGGGGTATAGGTTACTTTGGCCTCGCAGATAATGGTGTTGTATGAATGAACTAAAACCCTGTCCTTTTTAGCTACATTAGTAGCATGGCTCTGGGCATGTCAACATTGGTTTGTCAGTGAATCCACCATTTTGGTGGTTCTGATTTAAAATTTTATATAGACTTCCATGGTCGCCACACAAAAAATATTAAAGACTTTGGGGAATCTCTGACTTTTCCTCAAGAACCACCAGTAGGTTGATATTCATGGAAACCAAGAACAGCCATTATCTCAAGATCATGAGTTAATTATTTCATTAACTTGAGATAACAAAACCTATTTTTTCATGATATCGTCTTAATTATTTCAGTAACTTGAGATAACAAAGCCTATTTTTTCATGATATCGAGTTAATTATTTCATTATCTCAAGATAACAAAGATTGTTTTCTCATGATAATGGGTTAATTTATCTTGTTATCTCGAGAAAACAAAAATCTGTTTCTCTCGAGATCACTAGAATATCATGGTGAACTCGAAAATGAGTCACACCTGATTTTGGCCTTCAGGATCACTGTCATGACAGTCGGGGAGGATTCATTCAGTAAGTCAGTGAATGTGTAGGTTTGTTTGCTGAAGCCTTAATCAACAATGTGCACTCCTTTATCTGATGTTTTTATCTTAAATAAAGTTGCAGTTTTCAAAATGCCATCGCTGCATGCTAGCAAGGCATTCCTGATCTCTAATAAACTAACATTTGTTTGATAACAAGTTGATTATCTCGTTATCTCGAGAAAACAAAATAATTAACTCATGATCTCGACATAACGGCATTAAAAAAATATTTGAAAGTACAGCTGTTCTCAGCTTCCATAGACATTCGTAGTGCTGAGGGAAATACAACTAATGTGTTGCCATGAAATTTGATACAGATGTTTATGTCCCTTTCAAGATCCCTTACTTTTTATTGAAGCGCCATCATGAGGACAAACTTTTCATTTTTTCCAAATACTAAAACTAAAGACATTCCCATCAATCTCAGTTGCTCTTTGTGTTTCCTTGCACTTATTAAATAGATGCAGTACTCAGTATGTATGCCATGGTCTCCTTCTGCACTGAAGCTTTAGTGTTTTTCCCTCACTTGTAAGTCACTTTGGATAAAAGCATCTAACAAATGAGTAAATGTAAATTTGCTAATTAGCAGTTGTTAGCTGGTAGACATAGATGGTAAATGTAGGCTGTGTCTGAAATCTGAAGTAGCCTACATACCATGCTTCTTATTGCGCTCCATTGAGTAATGTTTGAGGGCACTCAATGGCAGATAGACTCTAGTAAAATGGTAAATAAAGAGCACTGGGTAGTAAATAGGGAGTGATTTTGGACACCGCCATGGTAAACATCCCTGCTAAATATCAGTATTTTGCAGGGATGACTATGTTCATGTTAGCATGGTGATGTTAGCACTTAACTCAAAGCTAGTCCGTGCCAAAGTGCAGCCTCACAGAGCCTTTAGCATGGCTGTAGGCTTTCAGTCCTGTTTTTGCACGATGCTCTTAGAAATGCTGTACAGCTAAATGCATCAGTATGTAGCTTGTTACTGAAACTAAAACAACTACAAAATGCTCAATGAGGTGATTTTTATTTATTTTTTTTATTTTAAATGCTGCTGTTTTGTCCACCTCTTTGGGGGAACAATATGTTGGAACAATTTTTCATGTCTGGTTTTGCCAGTCCAGGGCTGGTTGGCCATAGTGGACCGTGGCTGCAATGTGAGATTGACTCTTATCAGCGCCAACAGGACAAACAAAAGGACAAATTAGACATCATTTTTAACAACACTGATTAGTTGCATTTACAGCAGTGGTGTGCACAAGAAGAGAACACCACTGCTTGCCACTGTGAGTGCCAAACTGGCATTTTTTGTGGGGGAATGTCGCACCAGATGGGCACTTTGGTGACCCAGATGCCCCTGTAGTTGGTCCTATTTTTACTCTGATCAGCGAAAGTGCCACTCCTAAGTGCAAAAATATACTTTTACTTAGCCTTGCACCTAAAAGAGATGCTCCTTTTACATTATCCCATATTTTTCACTTGCTTGTCACTTCCTGCACAAAAGAATCCCAGATGCTTATAGTAAATTGAAATGTGCTGACATTAATCAGCATAAGTACAGAATTATAAATTACATGAAAAAAGCCTCACACAGATTTATTCATTAGCATTGTTCGCTTTAATAATGACCCTACAAAACACATTTGTAATGTAAATGTACCATGTAGCAAGACATGATGGAATACCTATTTTGTAAATGTATTTACAGTCAGCTACTCACGACGAATGGGGAAACATTATTGAAAAAAGTAGATAGTGTGGGATCTCATTATCCCATCTTCACTGTGTCACATTATGGCTTTGCAGGACTAACAACGTGGTTAATTGCTGAATTTTGCAGCTTTAACATCTTTCCCAACACTCTATACACTCACTTCAAATATACATACACATATTATTAACTTGTTAAGGACCACACTGTATTTTTTAAAGGGTGGATGTCTACCTTGTCATGTAAAATGTGGACTTACTCAGGATGTTCTTGCTAGCACAGAGAGTGTTTTACTCCTTCTTTCAGGAGCACAAAGCACCAGCCTTTAATCTGAAGTATGAAATGTCCCCACATCGCTAGACCACTAAATCTACTTTATTGTGTTATTTCAACCTGTCAGCCCTATCGATCAGTGGATTAAGACAAAGATGATGTTTTAAAGCTTTGACTGAGGGTTTCATGGCTGTCCTGAAATCCAATACCAATAGGGGTTCATAGATCCTGGCCAGGATTTAGTGCTATAGGCAGGATTGATGACATGGAGCCCAGGCATAATGGTGGAGGTGCATGAGCCCCACCCTTTAACATAACTCAAGATAACAATCTGCTTTTTATTTAGTTATTAGAGTCATTCAGTTGTCCGGTTATTTAATTCTAGCATGGCACATCGCAGTGAGTCTCTGTTGTAAATTATGTCATGGTGTCTGCTCCTCTTGTGGGAAGAATAGATTTGTTCTAAAACTTCTTCTAATACTTGGGTTGTATTACTGATTACAGTGGTACTGCAACAGTATAAACCATATTACTCAAAGCCAATGATATAATCAACTTTGGATTATTTTATGGGCTCTAGACAACATTTGTCAGTGGCACCAGCTCAGGATTTATCACCACTTTAAACTCAGTAAAACCACCTATAGCTTTTCAATATGTACAATATTAAATTGCAGAATGAGTGTGGTTTCTGCATTTGGTCTTTCAGCTGTAATCAATTGTCGCTGCAATATAAACCGATGTAAAATACAAATGCAACATTCAGGAATGGTAAAAGTTAGCAGAAACCCTATCGCTGGGCTGACATTTCAAATTTCATCCAATAAATATGAACAATACAAAAGAATATAGGGGAAACAAAACAATACAGAAATTACACAAAAACAACATGCCTGACACATCTTATGCACAAAGACCCAATGACATTTTGAGGCATGCACACTAATGTGGATAACAGTAAAAACTTACAGCCCACACTTGAAGTTAGGACAAAGCATCTGAAAGCATCTGATCATTTAATGTGTATTTCAGTGTAACTGAGCAGCTCCTCTGAGGCAAAATAGAGCTGAAAAAGAGGCAGTAGGCATTTAATTTAACCCAAAGCAGCAGTGCTGACTTCCCTCACTGATGCACACTGTTAGTTTAGATAGTATCTTCACTGAAGCTGCTGGCTGCTTTTTATTTGAGCTTTCTATTAGTGCAGCTCATCACCTCCTTCTTTGCAAATGCTTTCTGTTGAGATAAGGTCTAGTGTGGAAATAAACCTACCATCAGGCTGCTTAAATGGTCTTTGTTGTGATTGTCTGAGTTTCCCCTATTTGCCAAATATGGAAATTTGTTGCACTTGCTACATCTGCATGTGCTCATATAACTGGTAAATACTCTAAATTAGGCCCTCAGATGCTCTTAGCCAAGGTGATCACTCTGCTGTTCTTAGCTACTAAGCTCTTAGGGTTGGAGAGCAATATAGGACATATTAGGTCATAATATCAGCCATAATATCAGATTATCAAGGCATAAAATCGGTGTTCTTATTATGTTGTCTCTTGCTTTGGCTGTGCCTTATTCCTTCCTGTCAGTATGGAAACAGTTTTACAGGATTTTACAGGAAATGTTAAATTCAATTCAATTCAATTCAGTTTTGTTTGTACAGCGCCAAATCATAATATACATTATATCACGGCACTTTACAGGGTAGGGTTGAGACTTTACTCTATTATAGAGAGAAATAAAGAAATAAAGAGCAAGCACTTGGCGACGGGGTGGGGGGTGTGTGTGTGTGTTTGTGCATGTGGGGGGCGGGGGTGAGGGTGTGGTGGGGTGGGACTCCCTTTGACAGGAAGAAACGTCCAACAGAACCGGGCTCAGGGTGGACGACCTGGTTGAGTATATACCCAGCAGTATATTCTGTTTATTGCTAATTGTAACAGTGCAAATAATAACAGTTCTACCAATAGGTAATGGTGTTATCAATAATACTAATTAATAACAACAATAATAATAATAATAATAATGATGATGAGTGTTGTAGTGGAAAATCTGGATCCTGCTGCTCCAAAACAGAGATACCTGCAGAATGAGGACAGAGAGAGAGAGAGAGAGAGAGAGAGACAGAAACACAAACTATCGAAAAGAAAAAGTACAAAGTTAATGACATGAACTTGTACGATATAAATGGAGATAGCGAGATAGATAGAGTGTGCGCTCAGTGCATCATGGGAATGCCCCAGCAGTCTAGGTGTATAGCAGTATAACTGAGGGATGGACTCACTTGAGCCAGCCCTAACTATAAGCCCTATCAAAGAGGACAGTTTTAAGCCTTATCTCAAATGTATAGAGGGTGTCTGCCTCCTGATGTTTAACCATGTATAGGACTATAAAGATTTCTATGTATTTTACCATTGTGTCTATGTTGTTTTTAGAAGTTACCAACCTGATTTTATTTTATTTTCCCATGCACTCAGTGGTCTCCAAAAGAAAATACACTCGCAAAGTTTGAAGTTGAGCAAATGAGCGGTTGTAGAGAGAGAGAAAAAATTTATAGTTAGACAATCAGGCAAACCCAAAAGTATGGTTTCAGCAATGAAACCTCATGTCCACCAAGTCTTTGGATAATGTTATATATAATGTGAGAGTGTCTCCACAAACTGATTTTTATTTCAGAGCCACGACCAAATAAACATTTGATTGGGAAAAACTGGTTTCAACCTCGCTGTAGTGGTCTGAAAATAATAATAATACATTTTATTTAAAGGCGCCTTTCTTGGCACTCAAGGACACCGTACACAGTTACACAAATTGAGATTAAAAACACATTAAGAATTAATTAACAACAATAAAAATGAAATATAAAAATAAAAACAATACAAAAGTGACAGTGCAATTGGCATCAGATGGAAAAGGCAGTTTATGTGTCTATCTGTGAGTGAGCAGTGGTTGCACGCTGAGCAGTGTCGCTCTCCAGCATAGGGGCCGATTGACTGGAGCGTAGTGCTCTAACATCAGAAAAAGAAAAAAACAAAGTTGTACAAAAATGATCACAAGCTAACAAGCCAAAGTCATTTTTTTCTACACACATAGTTAAATAAAAAGTCAATGCTGGCAGTGGCAGTGATTCTATCTTTACGCCAGGAAGATGGGTTGTTACTAGAAAACAATCTGGCTGATGATACGACTTAAAATATCAGCCCTACATTTCTATTGTCTGTTAATTAACTCATTGTTAAGAGTTTTCACTTGATTTAAAATTCAACCTTCAAAGTTTAACATTCTATGCAGTGACGTCGCCTCCGTGTTCCATGCGATTATGACCGTCACAGTTCTGGAATCAAACTAATAACTAAAGCGGAGAGGATACACAAGGGGAAACAACAAACCTTGCAAACCTGAATTTATCTGAATTATCAGAGTTCAAAACAAACAATAATGTCTGGAATTGACCAGAACGACTCAACTCAAATGGTGAGCTGATTCATTCAAAATGAAAGAAATCAGTTTAATTAATTTATCTATCTCCTGAGAAAATAAACAATGTAAAATGGCAGTGTTAGTTTAAGTTTCAAAGTTTACAGTGTTTTTGTTCAATATTTACTTTTGTTGGCTTTACTTCAGCTTATTTATCTACACTGTAAACTATTTCTATGCTTATTTTTGCAAATATTGATATTTTATGTAGTTTTAATTTTCTTCTTTAAGGTAAAATGACAATGAATCCAAACACATATCCAAACCTTCCCTTCTTTTAGGACTGGGACCCTGTTTCGAGGGATCCTATTGAAGAATTTGTAGCTGCCATGGCCAGACTATCCATAGGCCGACGGCATCCACCTGTACGTGCAGTCTGCAGGACTGCCACTCTGTCCTGGCTCCCTGGTGCTGCTGGGAGGTTCACTTCTGCTCCAGTGAAGCAACAAAAAAGACCTTGTGATGATGTTTCCTCAGATGACAACACATCAGCAAGGTACAGTAGATGTTACATCACTTCCCTTCATTGACAATTAATAATTAAGCTTTAAGATTCAGGAGATTTAAACATTTCAACTTTTGGAAAACCAATAGGAAATGGAAAAAAAGGCCCTCTGTGATAGAGAGTGTCGGTGATGAAAGGCCTGAGCCCAGTGTCCCACAAGTGGGAGAAAAGTCTGGATGTGAAAGGACAGAGAAGTCAGAGAGGCCAAAGCCCAGAAAGGGTGGATTAACACACAAGTAAGCTATCCAACAGCAACACTCTTATACTTAACATAATTTTTCCCCACAATGTGTCTTCTCAATGAGAATTACAGCTAAAACTTACATTTCTTGATGTGAAATGGAACTGACCAATAGAAGTGAGAATAACTGCTGCCCTGACCTGCCATCACCTACTCTACCACGGAGCCACAGGGACCTGGAGACGTATGTCATCTCAGCTCAAGACTTTATAGCTGCCATGGTTGAACTGTCCAAAGGCCGACGGCATCCACCTGTACGTACAGTCTGCAAGATGGATCCCCAAAACACCATGAAAGCCACTCTGTCCTGGCTCCCTGGTGCTGTCAGCAGGAAGTTCACTTCTGCTCCAGCGAAGCAACAAAAAAGACCATGTGATGATGTTTCCTCAGAGGAGGACACAAGGTACAGTAGATGTTATATCACTTCTTTTCATGGACAATTATTTATTGGGTTTTCAGATTCTGGAGATTTAAACATTTCAACTTTTGGAAAACCAATAGGAAATGGAAAAAAAGGCCCTCTGTGATAGAGAGTGTCAGTGATGAAAGGCCTGAGCCCAGTGTCCCACAAGTGGGAGAAAAATCTGAATGTGAAAGGACAGAGAAGGCAGAGAGGCCGAAGCCCAGACAGGGTGGAGTGATACACAAGTAAGCTCTCCAGCAGCAACACTTGTATACTTAGCATCATTTTTCCCCAAAATGTGTCTTTATCATGAGAATTACAGCTAAAACTTACATTTCTTGTATGAAACGTATGTGAAATGGAACTGACCAACAGAAGTGAGAATAACTGCTGCCCTGACGTGCCATCACCTACTCTGCCACAGAGCCACGGGGAACTGGAGACGTACGTCATCTCAGCTGTGGGCCACGCCCACCACATATAGAGGCCCAGTCCCACTCTGTCCAAAATTAACATGCAACAGTAAAACTTCTAATAACGATAATAACAATGACATGAATAAAAGTGACAACAGCAGAAGTAATCATATTAGTAATATTAATTACTGTACCATAAAAATATATGTATATATATGTATGTATATGTATAAATGACAAAAACAATTTATAAAAAATATAACTATATTAAAAAATATACATATATATGTATATATATATATATATATATATATATATATATATATACACAGTATATATATAAGTCTTTTGTTTGTATATTATGTTTGTCCTACATTGATATTACTGATATTATTACTACTGCTGTTGTCACTCTTATTCATGTCATTGTTATCATTACAAGAAGTCTTACTGTTGTTTGTATTTGTTGTTATTTTCTTTTTGCTTGCATGAATAAATAAATGCAATACTCTTTACACGTCAAAGTCTGTTCTCAGGTGTTGGGGAGTATTTATACATTTGTGAAAGAAATTTAATAAGTTGCTAAGTGATGTCATGTCAAGTCATGTCATGGTGCTGAAGACCTTGAGTTTATAAAAATATATACAGTATATAAATAAAAATCAGGGGTGTTTGGCATTAAAAAGAAATAGGATTACCAGACTTCTGTGGCCTGCTCAGCATCTCTGCTTCAGACCTTAGCTACATTAGCCACTACTAGCATGACACACCCAAATCCATAACTATCGGCAGTTGCCCAGCCAAGTGATGAACCCCTTTACTCACCAAGAGCTGTCTCCAGCAGTGGAAAGCAACACCAATGTGAACTCAACTCTCTACCATGAATTTTCCTCTATTGGAGTTAGCCTGCTAACCAGCTAGCCTGTCAGATCACTTTGCGATAGCGACTCACTGCAGTGTCCAATTAGCCCCGAAACATAGCACTGCTCAGAGGGCGTAATATAACCTCTTGTCTTGTAAAAGCAACAATGGCTGAAGCTCTTGTCAATAGACAATCACCACCACCTGTTTCCACCAAGAAACCGAAAAGCCCCTTTGAACACATTTTTCCTCTAAATTGATTTTTGAGCATTATAAAAGCTATCTGCTAAAGAGAGCTAACATCTGCTGAGACCCTCAATCGAGTCTCTGTTTAATTATCTTGCAGCCATCTTATTTCAGACTATTTCAATAGGTGACCTGATTAGGTATTGTTCTCACTGCAACTCATTAGGTGACAACCTTTCAAACTGCACTGCCTCACTGATGCACAACCTCGCTAGCTGATGCTGTAGATGATGTTTCGTGGTTTTTCCTTTATGGTGGAACTGCACATGGTGGAAAGATGACATATTTAGATATTTACAAGTACAGGCACTCTGAGGATCGCACACATGGCTGCACAAGTCTGTGGTTGTACACACACACACACACACACACACACAAACACATACACACACACACACACACATATACACACACTCACATAGTTAGCCCTACACACATTTTTACGACCTAATGTTACTTTACACAAGAGAGAAACATGAATGTGAAAATGGAAGGAGTAGCTCAATGAAAGCAGACCTTGAGCTACACTGTGAGCTCTTTACTTCAGTAGAAGTCTGTAAATTCAAGTTTCCACCACTGTCAATAGTCCCCACGAGCAAGGGCTAAGCATTTTAAATCACATTGTCATTCCTCGCTGTTTCAGAAGGATTAAAGTTTGTTAAGAAATGTGAAGCCATAATGGGGTCAGGAGCTTGACAACTCTATTTCAGCATTGTCAAACCACCATAAGTACTTCAAAAGCACATCCTTGCATCATCTCGTCATTTCTGCGGCATTGTAGAAGTCACTGCACTGAAGTGATCCTCTGCATTTTGTCTTTGTCATGGCTTACGGGAAAGACCGGCCTACCAGTCGGACTTAAATGGCTGTTTTCTGTCTGACAGGCTGTCTGTGCCCCTCTCTGCCTCTGTAATCTAAGTAATTCCATACATGTTCTGCCACTTTATGTTTCCATGCAGGAAATCTCATATCTGAGTTTAATGCAGTCAAGTAGTCGAGGCAGTTTGTGCGGAGCCACAGGCTTTCAGCCGTCTGGACGTTATTTGTTAACTGCTCATTCAGTGCAATATATGTTTTTCAGTTCAATATGATCAGAGAGTTTTGAGTGTTCATTTGTCAAAATAACATAGCACAGAGATGCTATATCATTATTATCATCATCATCATCGTCGTCGTTGTCTCCCTCTCTGCTGGGAGCAGTATAGGAAAACACAGGCTATGTAAAACAATTTTCATTCCTATTCTGAAGTGTACTTTTCAATCACTTTGACTTCTGATTGCTCTCTGCTTTAATGCTTCTATGACTGTAATTCCATTTGGGCAAAATGATAAAGCAGAGTTGAGCTGGGCCTGCGTGTTCTTTAAATGTCATATGTGGTATTTTCATATTATGCAGTCAGAAGAAGGAAGACTGTGCAGGTCAGCTGGGCTTTTTCATCTTGAAGCGGCTGAATAAGAGTCTACATTAAGCAGCCCCCTCCATGCTTTTTGAATTAATTTTCACTGACATGTAATATGGTGCAAGTAGAAAAAAAAGGAGAGTTAAAGCACAGGTTTACATTTTTTTTAAAACCTATGATAAAACAATGCGTACATGTGTATATTGAAAACAGCACGGCTGAGGTTTATTGTCATCAGTTTTGGAGGTATATAGTGAAAAAACAAAGTTATTAGACCAGATTTAACCTGATGATGGCGCTACATTAAACATTAATAGATCACCAACAGTTAATCCTGAGGGGGATATGAACGTCAAGGCGATCCATCCAATAGCTGTCAAGTTATTCCACTGAAAACTAAAGATAACATGCTGCTAGTCAGGCTGCAGGGACAGCAATTTTGGAAGTTTGGAAGATACTCACTTGGTTTGTCAAACTCAGACTCAGACTCAAGTTTGGGATGGAATTTTTACTCAGCATGAGGACTGTGGACTTTGTCCCCCTTCACTTAAATTGGAAGCATGATAGAGAGGGATCTCTTCAGGGCTAGTATGAACAGGAGGAAGTAAAAAGGGTTGCAATGCACATATGGGCACCTGACCAGGCTTGCAGCTGTCCTTTAACAAACTGCTGCGACACTATCTTTCTTCCACTGAGACCGAGCAAAACCGATTATTCTTGTTAAAATTATTGTTGTTTATATGCACAGCATGGATGATTCAGCCCCCATCAACTTATTCAAACTGTCCCCAGAAGACCAGGTGAAAAGTGAGGAGCTGCACTCACTCCAGGCACACCGCACCTTGATAATGG
Organism: Seriola lalandi dorsalis; assembly: GCF_002814215.2. Lineage (NCBI taxonomy): Eukaryota > Metazoa > Chordata > Actinopteri > Carangiformes > Carangidae > Seriola > Seriola lalandi. The sequence goes on along the minus strand of NW_019524449.1, from coordinate 830,529 downwards.
AGTGGGGCTGAAGCGATTAGCACACTAACAGGTTCACACAAGCAGTAGGGGGGAATTCTCTTAGGGAGGACGACGGGAGACAGACAGACCGCGAGACCGAAAAGGCGGAGGACGTGACCCTCCCACCAACCACCCCCCACACCACCCTACCCCAGCAACACAATTCACAGCACGACTGCTGGTGGTGCCACGGCGCTCTGACACCTCTTGAAGGACTCAGTGCCCTTGAACTGGAGGTGACGGTGCATCAAGTCTGAACTTTTTTTTTGTGAGAACAGTGGGATCTATTTTAATCGTAAAAATCTGAGCAACTACTGCATCCAAGAAGCTATTATCTGTGATGTACGTCCAATGCACGGGTTAGAAAAATGAAATTAAAACACATGGGTTCACATTATCTCCTTAGTCAGTCGCATTATTCATCTCATACCTCATACCCAGTGACGCATGATGAAAATGGCTCTGCAAATGAAGAGAAAATAGCAGTGCTAACCAGGAGGTGTAAATGACACAAATATTTATGGCACCATAAAATCAGGTAATGTGACTTTTTAATTCCAGTCATGTTTTCCACTTTTAATAATGTGGGGTTTTATTTTTCGTTGTTACTGCTGTAGTTTAATAAAATGAGCACAATGAAAGCAGAAAGTCACTTTATTTTGTTTGTTGTCTTTCATTTGTTTTGCTTCAATTAACTTTGCATTCGGTGAGCTCACCGATTGTACATGTCATGCTTTTGCTAACACACTACTTCACATCTCCAAGACGGATATGATGACTGCAGCTTCACCCTGGTGTCAAAGCATTCGGAGGTGAATATATACAGGAGATGGGAATACAGAGGTGGGATGGGTGGTTATGAGGAGAAACAGCTTTAAAAAATGTTTTAATAAAAACATGAGAACTGTATTGTATCGTGTGTCCGCAGGATGTCATGTATTCTACACCAGTGTTTCCCAACCTTTGCCAACTCATGGCCTACTTGAAAATCTCAAAGATGTTGGTGGCCCGCTTCCAACCCTGTAACAATATGGAGGCCAAATAATACGTTCTCAGTCTTTTAATGGTAAGGATCAAAAAATCAGGACTTAACTGAACTTTTTTTTTTTTTAATTTTTAACATTTTTAATGTTTTTAAGGAAATTTTTTTTATAATTAGCAGATTCCAGTAACTTTTGTGAACAGCCTACAAGCAGAAAGGAAACTTTTCAATGCAGATGTTTAACTTTACTCCACTTCTGGCTCTGCTCCTGATGACCTCCAAGGTTAAATTTAAAAAACTTTTAATGCGCAGCATCTCCTCCTGGAAACACTCAAGTTCCTCTGTGTATTTAGCTTTAGTTATATAACCCTGTTACAGAGGTAGAATATATTACTGAGACTCCACGGTAAAAAGGTCCTCTCAAGAGTATAAGAAAAATGCTCAGAAACGTTGAGTGAGTGTTGAAAGGTGTAGCGCACCTCGTAGTTACTAACCTCATTCTTTGACTGAAACAGCTGGGTGTAGCTTTTGATTAGCCATGTATCTACGATCCTGTGAGACCCCGCTGACAGAAAACATCACGCTGAAGCTCAAAGGCGGCTAACCTCTGAGACAGCGCTCCCGTGACACTGTTAGCTAGCTCTTAATGTGCCACGCTAACCACCAGTCGTGCCTCATGTCTTCTTTTGCCTGCAATGCCTTCAGGGATGCAACAAAAAAAAGCGATATTGACAAGGGAGGAGATCTTAGCAAGATATTCAAAAGTCTTCCACACATCAAAGTCGTGGTTTTTCATCTTTGAGACAAAAAAAAAAAACAAAACATGAATGTAGATTTCACTGGGCTGCATTCAAATTGGACTCCATTGCATTCTGATTGTGATCTAGATCTGTTGTCATCCCTCTGCCGTCACTGATAGATACTGGAAACAACATTTGTCTGTGATGATAACATTTCGTGGTGCTACAAAGACATGTTATGTGCTGTTTTCTCTCCCTTACTGCATGAGAGATGTGTTTACTCCATGTAATCACTTGTGGTAAAGAACTACATATCTGGAGGTCATAGATATAACAGATGTTCCCTGAGGGAAGGAAACAAGTGTGCAGCACACCAGTACGTTACTTGTGTGTAACATGCAGCACGGTTTTATGGGTAGGAAGCACAATCAGTCTGTGTCAGTGTCCGGTGATCCACTGACTTTTCGTCTATCTCCACAGAGAGGTTGACATCTGTGGTAAAGTTGTGCAGAGTAAAACCAAAACAATGAGCTGAAAGATGCTAAAATGCTCCTTAAAGATGAGTTGGGTGATAAATATGTGTGAGTTTGACACTATGAGCGGCTGCTTTCACATAATACACAATCATTTGTTACATTTTTAATATAAAAATATTGATTAGTGCAGCTTTAAGAAAATTTTTTCCAGCTGCCGTCTCAGTTAGGAACCTTCCTCACGTCACCCAAAGAGACTATTTGACCCGCCACGTGGCACAGCTCACAGCTGAAACCACACTGACCCTTCAGGAGGGTTGTTGCACTGAGTATTTTTGTTTTTAACTCAGCATGTTGATCAGATTAAAAGCTTAAAACGATGACACACACTAGATACTAATATGAGCAAACTAACAGCCCCATTTATGGGTCATTCATAAATTCTATGCAAGACATTTCTGAACGCTTGCCGCACTTCGTTCAGGGACCTTTCCAATCGTCGCCACATTGCCATGCTCTCTCCCTCTCGTTCATACTCACTCTACTCCAGTCAGCCATGAATAATTGATAATCCAATGCGATCTCGGGCTTTTAGAGTTTGAGTGCTGTGTATCTGTCTCATAATGATTAGTGAAAGGGTCACGCTGCTCAAGCCCTTTGGTCACCGGCATCCGCCCTTAATCCTCCTTAATCCCCAAAACAATGGGCTCCTCCATGCAGGGGACTGTGACAGATTTTTATCACCCAGCTCAGAGGGATCAGTGTGCTTTCACACTGCCAACACAACAATGATAGCACTTTCGGACTGCCTGCCCTTATAGGTGCCAACTCCAGCCACCATAGAAAGGGTGCAGGTAATGATGTGTGTTATAGGGATATTGCTCTCTCAGTATTATTTGTGTTTAAGGGTTAAAATCTTTACCCCATCCAACCCCTGGATTGCCAGCTACCTTGTGTCATGTTTCATGAGAAAGGATCAAGGCTGGCTTGCTGTTTGTACAGCCAGAAGGGCTCGCTTTGGTTTTGGCTTTGGATTATGACAAAGGAGCCCTGGTGATTCAAACAGAGGGAGAAAACCAAAAGTGTAACACAGGAACCAGATGACCAAAATATAGCTGCAGGTACACAGGATAAGAGGAGCGCTGCATTAGGGCTCAGACTGACAGTAACATTTGTCAGGGTCATGAGGTGCACCGGCCCAATTAAGGTAGTTGAAGTAGCAACACCAAGTTATTTTTGAGGGCCAGTAACATCGCAGCAGGAGCTCAACCAAAATATCATCAGCTCCAGCTTAAACAATTACTGGTGGCTTGTCCTCACCCTGAATTTACCCAGACATGAAGATCATAGTTTGGGTTAAAATAAACACTTTGATAGAGAACGTCCGTCACCACAGTTAAGGTTAAAAAAACGGTCATGGTTAAAAGAAAAAAACGTTTGCTGTTCGTCGGAAATGTGAATCAATGGTCTCCCATGTTGAAGTCCAATGTTAGGTGGACCCAGCCATCCACCCTAACCTCCTCCCAAAGAGGAGACGCAGTTTGCATGGAGAACATCTTTTTTTCTTGCTGTTTCAAAAGCAAGAAAAAAAGGTGTGTTCAAAAATGTAATTGTTTTAGTGTATTGGTATTATTAGCATTAGTCTTAGACACAGGCATTTGATAAGTTTTCAAACACACAGATGTTTTACTCAAACTGACCTTCTTGGACCTTTTTTCATTGTCACACTGTCACAACCACACAAGCCAACCTCCTGGTATTTTTTTGTTTGTTTTTTTAAACACAGGGCTGTAGGATATTCATTCTGAACCCCCACCAATGATGCAGGTGGCCCACAACTGAAAGAGCTAGATAAACTAGGTGAAAAATAAATCAATTCACAAAACCCTAATGTGAAGCATTTACATGTTCTCAATAATTATCATGCTTCATAAAGTAATTCCCCAAAGCCCGAGTTACTGAGACGTGCCGGTGGATGAGAGTTTACAAAGTCATTACTATGACTTCCCACAAGCCTAAATTATACAGCACCTATTGCCAGGCCTTTTGACCCACCTGAAGACATACTGTGAATACGCTAACGCTATATTTCAGATTCAGAACAGCTTCCAGCCTTGAGCATTATGATAATCTTTCCAACCAGCCATATCACTGAAAATGGTCTATCACACGCACACACACACACACACACACACACACACACAAAAAAAAAAAAGAGGAAAGAAAAAAGAATCACCCATTATGTCTGGATCCAAAAGTGCACATATATGCACACACACACACAGACACACACACACACAAAGCGATGAATGCATCCACAAGGAAACAGCAGCATTGAGATGTACAATAACAGCCGTTATTACTTGGCATTTGGCGGTGACATCAATCAGAGCCAGCCATTCTAAGCACTGTGATGGTACATAACTGCTCAGCCAGAGAGCTGATTTAATAGAGCATGGTCTGATAAAGTCCCTGCAGAGATCACTTCATGGCCAATAGGTTGTTCAGGCAGCTAATTGGTCAAAAAATAAAACCTCTCTCAGGAATTGGATCCAATGTTATCACGGTGAGTCTGGCACACTATTAATGAGTAGCATTGGCTCCCTTTAGCCCCCTAACTATATTTCTGCTCAGGCTGTGCATGGGGACTTGTACTTGGGCATAATTATGGTGATGATGACCAAATGTTTACCTTATAAGCAGAGTCTGTACACAGGAGGATTTCTGCAGACTCCGTACAGTTGTAATAACAGTGAGAGTAATGATGCAGCCACACAGCCTCAGCTGCTCGGTTATTTCACAGCAGAAAATCCAACACTGTTATTGATCCACATACCTTTACAGATATTAAAAAAAAAATCTAGGGGACCAAATTCTCTTATTCCATTGGTTTTCAGCTCAGTGTTTGCTGGACGTGATGATCCGAAAAGGAAACCCCAACCCTCTCAATGTCAATTTACATAATTAGCTACAGTGCATTACTTTGATATGCAGATACATTTTTAGTTTGGAAAGAGCTCCACAATTAATAAGAATTATTAAGAGCACACATCTCTATGCAATGTTTTATGAGACAACAATGTTTTAGTTCTGAAGATATGTTTAATACAACATATGATATGTTAAATATATGACTACCGAGAGGCTGGAACAGCCTGTGTTTATGTTGAAGCCCGCAACCTATTTACTCACTGATAAAAATAGCGGCGGTAACGAGACACTGGCAGGATCTTCTCCTTATCACTCTTCATGGCGAGTTACCCACTCTCCAAACTAGGCTATTAATTCACACAGCCAGGTCGGCAGCTTCGTCGACAGGTGACTTTCCTACCTCAGCAAACCACTGGACGGGTAAAAGACTTCCTTGGCTCTACTACTCTGACTCATGAGAATGGGCTACTTAAGGAACATTTATATTTAAGGTATACTGCTTAAATTCTGCAGGGGCACATTATCACAGCCTGAAATTCTTTAATTACGCAACTGTTACTAAACTCAGTATTGTAACAGTCTGGGAGTCAACCTGCTGTCTTACTGGTCGTTTGTTCGAGGGTTAATGTGCTCAGTGGATAGACTGCACCATAAAAAAGTTTTGCAGTCTGCTTTGTGGCACTCCATTCAAAAATGATTACCTTACCTGCCTAACTTACCAACACAAACCCTAACCTGTAGCAAGGGCCTTAAAAGACTATAGAGGCTGACTTATCACCTAAGTTAGCCAAAACTATGTTCCTCAATGCCTTATCATAACTGACTCACCTGTTATGTATAAACACACACAAAAACAGACTTGGTTGATTTTTCGAGACTGTCCTTCTATGACATCCATTTATGATAAAGTGACGAAGCCCTCTGGCAGCCATAGTGATTATGACCGGACCGAAGGAGAAAGTAAGGGGATGTTGCAGTGGATGGATGGGTCAACAAAATATCACATTTTACTATGGAAGAAAAAGCTGTTTGTTTCCTCTTTCTGGCTTATTTAGTTTTTTTTTTACCACAACCAATCACAATTTCAATGTTTATTGTTGTAACCATGACGACGAAGATCACATAACCTAAACAAAGTAGTCATTTTAACCCAAACCTCGTTTCCCTAATCTTAACTATGTACTTATTTGAACCCAAGCCGTGATTTTACCCCAAACCAACCATTTTGATGCATAAACCTTACCAAACCTTAACCATTTTTGTTCCATCATAAAACTGATTTATTTTTCAAACGTGATTTGTGGTTTCGGAAGATGCAGGTAATACTGTCCAGTCGATTGGGGCATCAGATGACAGAACTCCTCTATGTGTACTTTCAGAGGACATGGATTGATGATGATGTATTATTCTTAAATGTAGCATTTATTTTTTCTTTTAAATGTGTCCTTTACCGGTAATGGGTATATTTGTTTACTGTTTGCATGAGGACAACATGGATTGCAATCAATATTTTCTCATTAAAGTGTGTCAGTAAGAAGAGATTTGTGCAGCCTCTGTGCTAGAACAATACTTATGGTCTGGAGGATACTATATTTGAAAATAGCTGAGGTGGACTGAGTATTGCTGTCTATCCAGCCATAAAACACAATATAAGTATCCACCCATGCCATATCTACTGATCGGCAGCAGTAGTGAATGTCTGACATCTCACCAAAAGTGCCATCATCTCACATCATCTCTCCCTTCTCTCTCTTTACGTCTTCATCTTCAGCTGCTCCTCCTCCTCCTCCTCCTCCTCCTCCTGTCGACTCCTCTCGTCTTCCCTCTCCTCGTGCCCACCGTGGCGTGACAGGTGACTGACGATGCTAACAATAGCGGGTGCAGCCGCCCCTGCTCAGCAGAGCACGAGCCGCATGATAAATTACCCTCATCAGTTTGTTTTGCCAAGAGCCTGCACAGGTCACCACCAAGGCCAGTCGTGACATTTTGTTGCATACTGTATATGCAAATACCTGCCAATCAATTAGCACGCCGCTCCCACCCGCTCCCTCCGCTGCCCATTGTGATTAAAATGAATTGATTGTGGGCTAAAATCAACACTGCCAGTCTGCCAAAAGCCTAGGGGTCAACGGGACACAACAGAGGAAATGGGGGAAGTAATGTTGCTTCTTCACTCTCCCCTCACTTCCCTTCACTTTATTCTTTATCGCCATCTTATAACTGCGGGCATAAAACACAGTGAAATTTGCTGAAAATGAGAAAACTGCAATGTAAACAGACTGAGTAATAAATTTGCGGGAGGCTGTCAGGGCTTTCTGGAGATCAGGTTGATATGTGATGGGAAAGCAACGGTGGCAGCAATATTTCGAGCAGCCTGAAGCCTGTGGGTTATCTAAGCAGACTCCTGCAGGTTGTGTATGTTTTTTTCTACATGTGTGTTACAGCTAGAGGGGAATGTGCAAGGCAAGACTTGATGGACAAAGAGCAAGCGCTTGCAAGAGTCACAAGAAAAAAAAAAAAAAAATGCAACCAGCTTTTGATTTAGTATCAAGGGCTTAACAGGCAGGGTAAACAACTCGCTGATGGTTTACGGAGAGACTGATTAAAGGAAGCACTTATCATTCAAAACCATGCCTGCTTACATAAACAATGTTTGCACAGGAAGAATCGAGAGCGAGGTAATAGAGGGTGCATTTCAGAAATGATAGCTTTCTTTAAAGCCACTATTTTGTGCGAATTTGGAGTGATTTCCACATTTTCTCTCTTTTTTTTTTCTTCATGCAACTCTCTTACAGCTCTGAGGCAATACAGAGGTCTCAGGTAATGATGGTAAAGGACCTCTGCTCTATTTGAATGCTTTTATAAACACTGAGCTTTATACACACATACTGTGTCTACCACCTCAGTCAAAAATGTATCCATCAAACGATGACCCCAAATTTGTGCTGGCGACTTACTCAGGTATTACCGTCTTGCTTACGTAAGGTGAAGGACAAGCTGGCTAACGTATCTTGTGAGGCAACATAGTCTCCTAGAGTGCCATGAAGCAGACCCATGATATGCTTTGTTGTCAATTAGGTTTTCCAATTAAATAACTGAAGAATGAAACGAACCCTGCATTAACTAATTTGGGGGCCTCTTAGGGGGCCGTGTAAACAAGCTACGATTTCATGGCCAACGGACAGCTGTAACTCCAACATTCACTCTACTTTTAGCTATTTTTGGTCTCTACCAGCTCCTGAGGGAAACATCATTGGTCGGTTGCACTAAACACTTTAAGATTTCTACTTAAGTATTGCACTTAAGGTTTAATTTCTCCTTAGCTGAAGGAGTTACTTAAGGGTGTTGCACACAATCTCTTAAAAGGTTTTCTTTCTTAAGGAAAAAAGGTAAGGCATTTGCGCAAATGAAAGAAATTTTACAGCTGTAAAATTCTGCTGCATCATGCAGCTGAGCAGGTCGTGGACACTTGGCTTTTAGTGCATTTTAGCTTAAAGCAGCTGCCTGCTGCAGCCGAATACAATAGTTAAGCTGCGTTCCTGAAAACCAAAACAATGAGCTGAAAGATGCTTAAACAGAGTCAGGTGATACAGTAATTCTCTGTGGCTTTAACACTATGAGCGACCACTTATATACAGAGATTTAAGTCACATGAAAGAATAACATATTTGAGCTTCATGACTTACATTGAAGGTTCTTGTGCTTCTTGTTTCATGTATATTTCAGTGTGGAAAGTTTTCATGTGTAGCACAGCTTCACCTGTAACTACAACAGTCCGTGTGTTTCTTATGTAGATGCCAGAAAATCACCAGAACGCACACGTGGCTCCGAGCTATGCTCAAACCCTCACGTCTTCATCCTCCCCTGCACATGTTGGCCTCCCTATGATCCTTCATCGACGACTTCGGCAGCAGTGCGTTATACAGGTCAAGCACACCCACCTTTAGTATCACTGCTACACCACCACACACCAGGAGGAGATGGGGTTAGCAAAAATCAGTAGTTGTTGCTTTCACTTTTCATCACACTGCAACGTGCTCAAGAGGGTCATTAGTTTTTGCTATTATTATAGCAGAAGCTTTGGTGCAAGAACTAACAATCTGGTCAATGCATAGTAACTGCAGTTCTCTCTATATGCTTTACTTGACTGCAGATAATCTTCTTCCCCAATTTACTCCCTCATTGACTTAAAAGATGCATGAGTATATAAGCACTTCTTAGGTACTGTCTGCCATAGTTTTTGGAAGTCAGTGCACGGTTATAGCCACCAGGTTTCCATACATTCTATATTTGACTGCTGATAATCCCCTACTTCTACCATCCCAAAAGGTTCATACGTTAATAGAGGTATTTATGGTTTGATTAAGATTAGTCTCTCAATGGTGGATTATAGTGTATTGGGAATGTTTAATGCAAGATTTAAACGAACATGATCAATCTGATCTCCTTGACTGGTTTAAGGGACAAACATGTCATCTTTTCTGTTCATTTTCTCATTATTGTTATTTTTAACATTGTTGTCCAGAGCAAGCTCGAAATCATTTTCTCCCTCATTTATTATTGCGTTTTGAAACTTCATCACAGTTATGGGTGTTATTGTCTTTGCTTTGGATTTTACTAATAGTATTTATTGCTGGTTCTGTCATCTCCACCATCTGCCGTGGAGATTTAAATGTCATTAACATGCGTAGACCTCCAGCCACAGTAAATATCCTGCTATTTGCTCACAGGACTGTATTCAGCTTGGCTGCCTTCGAGTTTCTGTTGTGCCAAAAAAAAAAAAAAAACTTAGCACCTTGAAGTTCAGGGAATGCTTTCGTCAGTCACGGTTAAACAAAATATTAAAATGTGCGAGACGTAAAACTTAAGATGGGAATCAAATGGAATGCAAACGTTCAAAGCAAATCATCCGTGATCCTTCTCCTTTTAATCCTACCTCCTCCACATAATCCTTGCAGTGTTGAAAATATGTTTTTACAAACTTTATTTCAAAACATTTTGTGATGGGTGGTGAGATTCTCAAGCAGTTAGAATTTAGTTTTATTCTCTTATTTACATGACCTAAAGGACTAAGTATAATTGGGAATTGGGAAACAAATCGCAGCTTCCCCTTATGTAACCGAATTGACTCACATTATCTGAATTTATCAGTCAATAGGTGGAAGATTGGTGATGAAACTATGCAGCAAGTAAGCACAAGTGAGGATGTGTCATCTGCGGTCCAAGTGACAGCGCCTCTGTGGATTCTTCTACCTGAGCAAAGCCAAGCACAGAGATGACTCCAGGAAGAATGAGGGTTTACGTCATCAAAAGGTACAGGAGGTGAAGTAAGTGAGAGAATTTCACAGTGTGACTGAGCAGTTCTCACACTTGACAGGAAGAGTGAACCAGCGGACGCTTTGATTGCAACTTTTCAGGCCTAAAGTACGACTCCACGTGTGCATTCCATGCGCCAACGTGTCTTTTCGCCAATTTGAATGTTTATGCGCTCACTGTGCATGCGTTTGAGCAATACTCCGTGGGTGTGTTCCTCATGTTAGGATGCACAGGGAGAATATTAGGGAGAGGGCTTGCACGGCGAACCACGGTGCATAGCCCATGCATAATTCATAACCTTGCATTGAGCCATAATCTTTACTTCGTGCACTAATGAAAGCTGCAGCGCTGCATTTTCACTGCATGCAAGTCAGGCTGGACGAGATAATGTGGCAGGAAAGAGAACATCACATCAGGACTGGGTACACTGACTTCCTACTCCTGCTGATGCTGTGTCCTCCCTCCAGACTCTTGCAGCTGCTTTCATCCAACAGTCCATCAAATGTCACTGGAGGCTGATGATACAACACACCAGACTTTTATGGCTTTCAAAGTGAGAAGGGGGAGCAGACAATAACATTTATTAAAAAAATAAAAAATAAAAAAAAAGTCGAAGGCTTGTACAGCCAGGGAGAGGAATGTAGTAATGCAGTGGTCGGGGCTGTTGTTATAATGAACGAGTTCTAGCAGGTAGCGAGAGCTCAAGCTGACAGAAGGAAGAGGAGTTTTCTTTTTGCCCGACAGCAACACTTTTTCACATTTCCCATCCAGGATTGCGAATTGTCCAACAAAGCCAAATCTCTACCCCCTTCTATTTCAGAGAATCTTGATGTTTATGTGATGGAATAATGTGCATTAGCGAGAGCTGCACAATCATTCACTCTCCTCCTCTCTCTCTCTCTCTCTCTTTCTCCTCCTTTCCTTCCCATTGCCCATCAATTCCATGGGTTTGGCTCATTGAGTGCAGTGGAGCGAGACGGATGCGCATGGTCGCGCTCAATAGCACCACGCTGCTCAGCATGGGGATATTAGTGTACTCTGCCAGACGGTTTGGATACAGTCCTCTGACCTCACTTGTAAAGAATCAGTTTTCTATCTGTCAGCCCCTCCGCATGTTTTTGTGTCCCGCGTCGAGAGGTGTCCAGGCAGGGTACATCTAGTGGCTGTAAGTGGCTGATAAACACTGACAGCAGAGGAGACACTGAAATTATTGAGTTGAGAGAGAGATGACAGGGAAGGGACGGTTTCTGCAGGACGACTCGCGCTGTAAACGTACGGGTGGAGGAAATGAGCAAGAGGCATGACAGCTTTTTCTGTGACATACACATCGCAAGCGTCTATTCTAGCATCACCTCATGATTTGATTTTCCTATTGACAAGAAACACGAAAGGGGAATTGTTGTCTTAAAGAAATTCAGGGGTGATTGTCAGCAAAACCGATCAGCAGTTCTTCCCCTCAGGAGACTGAATTTGAATCAGTAAGAATGGTTCAAAGCAGAAGACAACTGTGAGTCTTGTGGGCGTACGGGTGCTTGCACATTAGTCTCACTCCGGGCTTCACCGTGGCTCTAAAGAGAAGTAGGCATGTGTTATATGTCACCAAAATAGCAGCGCATTATTGATTTCTACCAGAGAAAACCAGCGACACTTTAAGCCTTCTTTTCAAATCTCAAATCTACAGAAAAATGAATTTTCTCTGCGTCTGTGTCTTGGCCTGAGCTAATGTGACTGTGGGAGATGGACTCCTTATTACAGGCGAAGGCTTTAAAGGCTCGCCAAACACCTCGCCACCTGAGGTTCCCTCTTGGGTGGTTCCTATCAATCGCATTGCCGTCTATAAGGCAGGCAGACTTCTGAGGCAGGAGCCTCCTGTCCGTCGCCCACGATGAGCTCATGCATTATTCTACGGCAAATTCCCTTTCCATTTGAAGAGAGAAGAGTGGGCCTTGAAACATGATGAAGACAGCTCGTGGACGGAGTCTGGTGGACTTGAAATGCAGTGTGAGATGACTGACTATTGAGTTTTCCACTTCTCTCCAAGTCAGTATTTTGCATTATTTCTCTGATCCTCCCACTGCATGTTTTTTGTTTCTGTCTTAGCTTGACTTATGCCCTCCTGTTTGAAAAGCTGAAATACAGAACCCTCTTTTTTCGGCTAATCATGTGTTCATCTGAACTTGTGTCATGCTATGCTGCATTGACATCGGCACTTGCAATGAAAAAGAGGCTTAAAATCTAAGAAAAGCTTTAAGAAGCTGTCAAAATGCTCAAGCTTGGCTTGTGATTCAGTAACATCCTCCCTTCCAAGAATATCTCCACAGAGCAGAGGAGAATAAAGACTGGAGTGCACGCTGCAGAGTCATAACCTAAAAGTAGAGCAGTGCTTTTTTTTCTTTTTTCTTTTTTTTTTTCTGTTTAAATATTTTTAAAGTTGCTGAAGGTTTTTAAAAGCACATCAGTCTGTGTTGGCACATCTGCATGAGCCAAATTTCTCCAAATGTTATGCTGCAATATCCCATTAGTTGTTGCTAAAATCACCATTGTCATTTTTAGGCTCAATCACTGTATTTTGAAAGAATTACAATATTTAGCTTCAAGAAATAGTGTGACATAAACAGAAATATGCTCATTTGTTTGCCTATATCTTGTAAAGTTAGATGAGAGGATACCACTGTCATGTCTGTGTTAGATATGAAGCTAGAACCAGGAAACGGTTAGCTTTGCCTAAGACTGTGTTTAAGGAGAAACTGTTCTGTCCAAAAATAAGTAAGTAATTTAATTAATTAATTAATTAATTAATTAATTAAATCAGCCCACGACCAAGTCTAAAGCTCATTAATTCAAAATTTTTTTGCCTAGCATTACTGGTGGAAACCTCAGGAAGAAAGACACTTGCAGGGTTGGGATGACATCTGTATCACACTATCTCAAAGTAAATGATGAATTAGAAAAGTCGTTAGTGCTTCTATTTTTGTTGGCAAGTAGACTTATTCACTTTGCTGAGAATATATATCTGTTCAATATGAAGATTGAGATGTAGCCTAGTTAAACATAAAAACTGCATGCAGGGGGAGACAGCTAGCCTGCTTTAAACGAAATGTGCCAAACCTCCTGTAAAAATAACAAAAAACATAATTTGTCATTCTTACACTTTGGTTTTTGCACGCATTTAACAATGACATAATTACAGTGTTGATTACTGATTAAAAACAATAGCCTTCACGCCAACCCAATTAATGTGCACTGTTCCTGTTAAACTAGTGAGCTTTAGACAGAGCCAGGCTAACGGCTAAGCTAAATGGCTGTAGCTTCACCCTGAACAGACAGATATGAACTCTCAGCAACAAAGCAAACAAGAATTCTTCCCAAATTGTCAAACTTTTTTTTTCAACTGTTAGTTTCAAATGTAAAAAAAAAAGAAAAAAAAAGAAAAAAAAAAAGAAAAACTTATTATCCTGATTTAATTGATATTTAATTTGATATATTATTATGCAGCTTTAATGACAATCAACACTGACAGTGAGTTTCTTTGTTCTTGGAAGTGTTCATTGTTTCCCTTCCTGAGGTTTCCAGCAGCCATTTTAGGCCAGGTATTTTGAGCTGCACACAGAGAGAGAGCCTGACCTGATCACGGTGACCCACCGGTTCCTCTGCTCCTGCAGCGCTTCATGGGAAACTTGGTCCCTGCAGCAGCTGTGTTCCAATTAGAGAGCCCTGACTTATGTGGCCCGTATTAGCATTTCATTTAGGCTCCCCCGCTCCTCACCTGGCTTCCGCGGTGTGGTGGTCCACCACAAACTGTCACCGGCTCGGACCGCTTGGCTGAGACTGCCCACCAATCCCACTAATTGACTCCTGACCCTCCCACAGCGCACAGGTGAGCCCACACCGCATTAGCTTGGATTTAATGCACAATATGGAGTGGAGTATCATCTTACCTTCTCAGGTCTTTCTCTGTGTTACTGGGATAAAAAAGAAAGCAGGTCCATGGTAAATTGAAACCACGCCAGAGAGAGCTTAGATAGAGGATATTTATGAAGGTAACCTGCAGGGCTTTTGATTATCATTCTTTATTCCTATCACTCCACAGATGTGGGATCTTAATGACAAAATTATGTTCATAATACTTTGTAACAGCAAAGGAGTTGCTCAAAATCTTATTTTAAAGCAAGATAAAATCACCTACCACAGGTCCTTTGTACCTCGGTGTGAACATTAAGGGTGTCGTGCTGCTGGCTGTGACTGCAGAGGGGTATCCTGCAGAGAATAAGAGATTCCTCTGATCACAGTTTTCCTGGGGTGAGGGCTGCAGAGGGCCAGACACTGCAGTCTTATCTCTAGGAAACATGCCACAGTGTGTCACATAAACACATGTACATACGTGCACATGTGAATTCTCCAGGATCAACACATACATGAAAAAAAAAACGAAAAAAAAAAAAACAGCGAATCCCTCAGCAGCTGGGATATTCAAAGAGAGGCAGATATATATACAGGCAGCGCTCACTGTGTGTGTACTGAATTATCTCAAGTATTCAAATAATATTATTCACTACCTTTTTATATAAGTGAATCCCTGGGCTGCCATTGTTGAGAGGATTTTGAAAGAAGTGATTCCTAAGTTTATTTCCCAGGCTGCTGCAGGATATCAAAAGATTCAAAACGATCTTAGAGAAATAATATATACTTGCATAATAAGGCATGACTTCATTTCCATTTTGGTTTACGTAAGTTATTGAAAAATGTGTTAATAACAGAGGAGAAGTTCACAGCCTCATGCCACTGGGTATCAAGGCAGGGACTGTTTTCTTCTCTCATTTAATTAGTGGGGTTTCAATTGAGAGAACAATCAACTGTCATTTCACAAAACAATTGGTTTTATTTTCTAACGATGACATGGAAGTGGCGTCGTGGAATTGCCGATGGGTTATCAATTATCAGACCAAATATTAGATACTTTCGCATCTGTAATGCAGCATTTGAAAAGTGCATCTCAATCCCACTAAAGAATTGTGGGAAAAGAAGCCAACCAGTGTTTCTGCACATTTTAGCCCATAAACCACACACAAAAAATCCCTATTTATTTTCTTCAAAGAAGCCACTGTAGTAAATACATTTCAGCCTCTTTCAAAATAAAAGAAAACTTTTTAAATTTTAAAATTGAATGTGTATATCTTTAAACAGAAAGAATAAGGCAGGTCTCTGTACTAGAATGATGAAACTATTTATATAATTTTAGATTTGAATAAGCTAATTTGCATCAGCAGAAATTTTTTTTGTTTTCCCAATATATCCCATCACAGGGAAGTCTGTATTAATCTTTGTCTCAATCATATCGTGCATGTGTTTTTAACTTCCTGTTCACACTGTAAGTGTTCATATGTCTTTTTGTCTATATCACATTATATAATTATATAATATATTTGATGAATATGTCTTCCAGCTGTGAGAAATGTAGTAGACTATGCAGACTGATCACTACCAAGAATTTTGTCATTTATGTGCTTCCTACAGCCAGTGAGAGTAAACACAAGTTGTGAAATTAAAGCAAAAATTGAATGAACTAAATAAATGGCAAGACAACTGATGAAGCTAAAACTTGCAAAAACACCAGTGTGGTCCTTTAATTGCCCGATTGAGCACTGTAACATAATATATATGAAAATGCTAATCAAGTGAAATTAAATTTCAAAATCTGATCATGAACACTCATTGAATGACATCACACATTGACCTTCGTCTTTCAATTCGACAGAATGATCTTACAAATTCAATGTTAGCAGTGATGCTGCAAACTTGAGTGTTGCTCCTGAGCCTCCAAGCTCCCCAAACCGCAGTACATATTTATCTCCGCCTCTGTCTTACAACACTCCCCAAAGCTGTGGTTGTCCAAGTTTTTGTTGCATCCACAAGACACCCTGACAAGAAATGGATTGCGGTGCTTTCCCGCCCCAGTAAACAGGCTTCCTGCTTGTGAAGGTATAGATGGGTTTGATATAGGATGCTGTTTAACCCAGAAACGACGCCATGGCCCCCGGGACGGCCCATTCCTCACACTGCACATCCATCATGTAGGGCAAATCGAATGAATGGGATACAGGGCTTCCCCCAGGGAAGGCGGGGAGAAAAGGAGAGAGGAGATGTAGAGGGAGTGAGAGGAGAAGAGGGTGTCACATTTCACCCATGCATGTGGGTGGAGGTAACAATAGGCCCACCTACCATATTTCCCCACTTACGGTGTTCAATTTTTAACAGCCTCTTTTGTCAGGCTCCATCATGCTCTGACTGTTAAACAGGAGAGAGAAGATCCGTGGGGAAAGAAGGTGAGGCACCGGGGAAATCTTCTGTTTAGGCTTGAAACACAGGATCTAGATTGGTGTAGTCGTGCTGGATTGGCGGTGGCTGTGAGGAATCTTCTGTGTTTACCCGCTCATTTTGATGTGCCAGACCTTGTAACAGCTTTTAGGTGCCACAAACCCCACCGGAACTATATTAAAAAAGCACACAACAGTGCTTTGCCCATCACAGCGTGACAGCCACATACTTATCAAGTCTGTGTACCTCGAGTGGAGCCTGAGAGTCATTAAAAAGTCACCTCTAAATTCACTCCTTTCACACTAATTATCAAAAGGGAGTAGAAACTGAATTTGATTTTTTTTTTTGTCAAAGAAATTAGTACATATAACCTTGTTTTGACTTGTGTACCTGTTAGGTAAAAATTGTAATTATTACAAAGAAGAAATTTAAGTTTTATTGATTTTGCTTCCAGTGTGCATGAATGTTTGTTTTTTTTAAATCATAATTTGTGTTCTGTAATTTGATTGGTCCAACTTCTGCCATGAAAGAGTTTACATAAACTATTTTGTATTGTGATATTTTTAATTATATCACAACAGTCCAACAGTCAAGCACGCGGTTAGCCGACTAGGCGATTGACAGTGTTAGCTGTTGCTGTTTGCGCTAAGTCCCATCTGTGATTTGAGCACTTTGTACATCACTCTGTACGTCAGTTACTCCATGTTGTGATTCTAATCGTGGAGTAGTAAAGTTACAGGGCTGCACATGCTGAGAGTTTTCACAGTCTGGTTATTTGTCTTCTCCGTACTGGACCCATGACAGAGACAGCTAATCCTAGCTACACCCACTCTTCTCAATGTGGGACGAACAGCGAGTGAGAGCTGATGAACACTGACATGGGAAATGCTTATCCAGAGATCAGAGGCTTACATATTTTTTTAGGAAAAAATTCAAACTATGCACAATTGCTCCAGTGTTATGATTTCTGATACAACCAGATTCAAAGAATTCATTTTTTAATTTGACTTTAAAATGAAGTTATTCTTATTCTTTTTGTTTCTAACAGGAATTTGATCAATTTAATTTGTTCACTCATCAGAAAGGAAGTTAAACGCACACATTTTATTGGACAGGTGACATCTCACTCCAGGAGGGAGCAACTGTAATAGCACATCTGATTGGCTGAGACATTAATTATGCACTTGGCTTCCCTTGACCGTCTCCGTGTCCCCCTCGGTCCCGACTCTCCGCTGAGTGCTCATTAGTGAAATGGATTACTAATGGATTATTAATCTAAGAGGAGGGAGTCCGCAGCGACCCAGCTCTGAACACCTGGAAAGCAAACAGTAAATAGCAGTTTACACACATGCACGCGCACACACACACACACACACACACACACACACACACACACACACACACACACACACACACACACACATACAGGTCCAAAAATACAGTGCATTAACACAAACACACCCTCATCAGCATATTCACACATGTACATGCTTGCTGGGCGTTAGTTACAAGTCTTTTAGGGACAAAAATAGCTTGACCATTTGATTTATTGTTGGCCCAGTAAATATAACGGATACATCTAATTAGCCGTAATTAATTGTTGCACCATCTTTGTTTCTCCAGGTTTTGGCCTCCAAATCTACGGCCTCTGCCATGTCCTCTCCTCCTATCCTTACCACCGGCAAACAAATGGCGCTGCACGCTGAACCACACACAAGACATAACATATATCTTTTCCTGCAGCCGAGGCACCATTACGTTTGCTTTTGTCACCTAATTATTCCTCAGGAGAGGCAATTAGCCACCACACAGCAGCTAAGGCTGCATGATTTGAAACATACTACACACATATACACGCATATACATGCATATGCAGGTATACGCAAACACTCCAGCGCATGTGAATGCACTTCGGGCATGCTTACACACACATACACACACCAAGGGTAATCACTCAGGAGCTTAGGTCCAGGGAGAGCACAGTGCACTTCACAGATAAAAGAATCCCTGAAACAAACCAAGGAGTATATATTTAGACAATTAATTTAATCAGATAAATGTTTTTTTATTTTATATGCAGAGCAAACCATAAATATAAATCTATGTACGTATTCTCCATATCAAAGACTAACTTCAAAAGAAAAGAAGCCTTAGCATGTCCATTTGGGGTTTGTTCTTTTAAAATAATCACTGCCCTAAGCAAAAGTAATACAAAGGAAAAGTGTAAAAAGACATAAGAAAGTGCTTTATTGTGTAAAAGCTGCCAATTTCATATTGCGGCAAGCTCGCGGTGCCAAATCAGCTGCTTTCCGAGACAATTGACCGAAAGACCAACGGCACCTTATTTGTGTTTTGCCCCAAATATGTCATGTAGTTGTCGGTTGACTCACAACTGGCCTGGGCTTCACATAAAGACTCACAGTTTATCAAATCTTCCAGCTACTTGCCGGGATGTCACTTTTAATCAGAGGCCAATTACAAGTTCCAAACGGGACCGAAATGAATCCAGTGAAAAACTGATATGCCAGAGTTTAAGTCTGACTGTGCTCTTCATTAAAAATGAACTAAAGTCTGACAGGCTCATTGGTAGTAACTCTTAAAAACACCTCTGAGGATTTTGCTCTCCGAGACTCAGTTAGTCCCAAATAGGATTGTTTGTCCCACTTAAGCAACGCCTTGATTATTTTATTAGAAGTTTTTGCTCACATGACGTACATGACATTTATTTCCTGAATGATCTTATTACTGAGAAATGGCTCAATCTTCTGCTTCATGTTTTCCGATTGTTGTATTGTCCTGGGAGCTGATTAATTCAGTTGGCTTCTCAGCGAGATATAAGTTTGGAAAGATGTGCGGGAGGTGTACAGCTCTCCATTTTCTCTGATTGTTTATAAATGTCTCCCTCTCGCTGCTGCTATCCTGGCCAAGATAATTTGGCGCTCACACATCGCAACGTTCGAGCACACAGCCGTACACACTCACGTAAGCGTGAGGGTACATGCTGACAGCCTCCTGGTACACTTCATTTGGCTTAACCCGCACAAGCAAATACACACATGCAAGCGCATCCAGCCCGCACCCAGTGTGGATTATTAGCAGTCGGTGTTTTAGGGATGCAAGGGAGAGCAGATGAGGAATTGGAATTCCTGGCAGGACTATCAGTAAAGGTTATTAAGCCGTTGTTGATGCATCCATTTGTCGTGGCTGTATCCAGCCGTGTGACATTTATCAAGTATGTCCAGCTAAATGTCACAGAGAGAGGTAGCTCGCTGTCCTGTCCCTAATTAGGACCCTGAAAGTCATACTGAAAGTCCCTCTCATCCACACCTCTACTTCGGGACAACATTGATCTCTTTCTCTTCCCCTGTCTCACTCTCGCCTCTATTTCTGCACCCCCCCCCCTTCGTTTTTTTTTTTCTTTCCCCCCAGCATAACAGGGAGTGCATGTTAAGCAAACTTTGGGGTTTAACAATTGATTCTGAGATGGGGATAAAGCGCAGACAAATGGGGAGGGATGTAGGCCATCCTTCACAGACACAGGACTCATTGTTTGCAGATTTTAACCTATGGGAGAGCTAGCTCCTTCCCCAGTGGACTCCACAAATCATAGGCAGGCAGGGGAGTGCAGCACAGTAGGCAGGCCCGGCCTGGGAATAGCCTGAAAGCAGGACGGAGACTCAGCTGTAGTGAACAAAATGCCTAGCTTGTACTACTCACTCCCTCTCCCCGCTCGCTAGCCCCAGTTTTACTGACCAGACTCAGAAATTGATTTCAGGGTGAGGATTATGAAAATGATAAAGAACAGTGGTATAAAGAAACCCATAAAGAAGTATGTTTATTTATCAATATATCATCCCACCTTCTATGATAATAAAGTAATTTATGTTAAAATTACAAAGCAAAAAAAAAAAAATAAATAATAGGTAGTTTGTAAAGATGCACAGTATACATCCATACATACATGATGTACGTGATGTTTACATAATTGTGTGAAGTAAACAGCTGCAGTAGAGGGCGTAAATGAAAGGATAATAAATGACATTGACTTCAAGCATCCATAATTGTTGTGTAGACAGTTAATGAATGACTGATGTGACAGTCGTAATCATATTTAATGATATGTAATTAGACACATGAACAAATCCCTGCACTGTGATATTATTTATTAACTGTTTATATAGAGTACACCTAGAAAATCATTCACAGCTTTATAAATGTGTTCAAAATTCATCAAAACACATTAAGGTTGAAGGTTATATTCTTTACTTTGGAAATAGTAATATAACCAAAGGTCCACTTACTAATTTTTTATTAAGATTTTATGTGTGAAGAAGTATTTAAACTTGTAGTGCAGCAAACCTTTCATTTTTTTTTCCATTTCTTATACTGTATTTATATATATGAATTCTAGATTGGAGGTTAAAATAAAATGTTGCGAGTACTGATACATTATTTCAGAAGAAAGTATGAGTTTGCTACACATTTATCATTAAATAAGGAGAATGTTTTAATTGTTTTCATGAAAAAGTGAAGTCAATATCCTTGACTTCCAGGCCACCGTAGATTGTGCCATACGACTCAAAGCACATTCTGTCTCACAAAAAAGAAACTTGTGATCAAATAGTAAATAACAAAGACAGCCCTAAAGAAACAGCAGTCGAGCAAACGACAACATGTGGTTAAGTATAATGTTTAAATCAATTTTGTTTTTGAGGTAGAATCTAACCTATAATGTGATTTGATATAAAATCAATATTTAGTCTGTGACATGAATGAAAGGACATCATAAACGTTTGAATCATAAAGACAAATCCTCTATTTGATGGCTCCTACTCTAAATTACCTTATCAAGTTATTACTTAGTAATTGTCCCACAGCTTAAATGTTCCGTAATTTAAATTAAGTCTGAAGTTACTGGAAAAGAAAAGTTTCTTACTGTTCTTAGTTGGAGAAGAAAGTACAGTGGAGAAGGCGGACCTGATCTGGGAATAGTCTTCTGAAAGCAGGACGAAGCCTCAGCTGTGGAGAACAAAGTGCCAAGCTTGTACTACACCCTTTACTACTCACCGGCCCCATTTCCTCTGGACTCTGTTTTACTCTCAAGGTGAAGAAAAAAAGAAAAAAATCATAGTTGTGCAGTGAGCAGGCTTTGAATTGAGTGTTCTGGGGTTCAGGTGCTCAGGCTTGCAAACACCTGGCCTGCTGAAGTGTTTACCTCTTCTATGACCTTGCTGTGGAGGCTGCGTAGTGAAAAGACACGTTCAGGGTATGTTTCAATTGAGTTGTTTGCATTTAAACATTTCTTAAGTGTAATCAAAAATATAGTGAAGTTCCCTTTTGACGTATTTTCTCATTACTGAGAAGTAGATCTATAAAAGGAAAAATTCCCCCTATGACAAGTCAGACAGGGAAATGAATATACTGTATATGAATATAAATCACAGCCATATTTTTATTCATATCGCTCATTAGGGAAAGTACAACTTACTTTGATTCCTTTCACCCTTTTGGTTGAGTAAAAAATGACAGCATAAAAATAGAGCCTAACAGTCTGAGATAAAACATATCCAGTGGAAAAATGTGCTGCTTAAATGGGTCTGTGTTTTGAACAGGTGTGGTGAATTTAGTAAAAAGGTAAACTTCTAATGTTATAAACAGAAAAACTTGTGCTACTACAATTAGTATTAAAAACAAATGTTACAGCAACACAAACGAGGCCACCTGCTGCACAGAACTGTGCCATTTCAAGTCTGAAGCTGGCACAATTACACAAATTATGTTGCACAATTTGCTAAAAAACATGTTAAATCATCATGTAGTCGTGGACAATAAAGTGTCAGTCAAAAGCTGCAATTTCACTAAATGTTTTTTTAAAACATATTTGCAACTTAAAATGTTGTCTATTTATTAATTTTTATCTTATTAATCTTATTACTTATTCTTCTTGTCTATCTTGTTAACACAAGTTATTAAATTATATCTTATGTTACCTACCTTATGTTTTCTAGGGGGATTTTTTTTTTTTTTTTTTAAATCATGACATCAGGGCTCCATATTAAGTATATTGCATTAGTGGATTATTATTATAATTATTATTGATGCAATAAAATGTAAGCAGCTTTAATGGTGCCTGTTGCAGTGGAACTAATTTGAACTATTGTATAAACTGCTGCAGGACGAATAACAACTACCTTCAAATTCATATTATTACATAGAGTTTGGTGACCTCACATACATCTGAGCGTAGCTTTACACAACTTCAACGGGAGCAGATCTAATCAGACACACAGACTGAAAACGACTGGAGGGCTTTTAATCTGTAGTTATACATCATATTTTATAAGTTTGTCATATGTTTCATCTTCAGTAATGTAACTAGTAACAATAGCTGTTAAATAAATGAGTAAAAAGTACAATATTCCTGAAATGTAGTGGAGAAAAAATACTTTAGTACAGTAAGTAAATGTATTTTCAACCGCAGCTATGACTCATTTTATAACTAGTTCATATACTGTATGATGTTTATTCACTTCTCTCATTAGCATGAATGTTTTAATATCAGTCTCTGTTAATACTACTTTGTGTTGTGGACAGACTTGTGCGTAATGAATCTGTGGATGTGACATGTTGCGCATTTAGCCGCAGAAATCCAATGAGGTTATCACATGTTTCTCTCTATTTTTTTTTTCTTGCTTTGATAAGAAAAGGTGCATCCCTCGCCCCCTACTTGAATTCCTGATGTTTGTTTTGGTGTGAGAGCTTTGAAGATAGGCCAGCGGCGTAAAACCCTGCACAGAAAGGAAACGACACCCCTTGAAAAATCCCACAGGGATATTGAGTGTGGTCCTGGAACATGGAATTTGCTTCCACTGGCTTCTGAGTCAGTCTGCATTTAGATGAAAACACAGTGCAGTCACAAACAATAGATCTCATGTCTTATTCAAAAAAAAAAAAAAAAAAAAAGATATGCCTGCTCAAACTGTGATTCACCATCACTCTTTTAGGTGTACTTCTACACGCAGAGATTGGATCCAGTTTTATAGAGGAAATCTGGTGCTGATGGAACAGAAAAAGAACAGAAGCACATATAGAGGGGGGGGGGGGGGG
>NW_019524449.1:800690-806645 GCF_002814215.2 Seriola lalandi dorsalis | reverse complement strand
GGGGTTGCATTAATGTGTAGTGAGCTAACCCAGTGGTGAGTATCAGGAGACCTCCTACCTGCATGGATACAGAGCCAAAAACAGAGCCACGGACTCAAGGGGGGAATGGCTCTGAAGCCTGAGATTGATGATAGTTGGGGTGTGCGTGTGCATGTGCATGAGTGTGTGTGAATTCCAGCAACTTATTATATGTATTCTTAGACATCCATTTATGCGTGTTAGGTGTGTATTCTTACAGCGAAGGTGCGTGAATTAGTGATGGGGGTCTTATAAATGTGTATTCCTATGTGAATTTATCTGTGTGTTTGTGTGTGTGTGAGTGATATCGGTGGTAAATACTTGCATGAACATACACACACTCAACCAATCAGAGTTTGAACGTGTGCTCCAGTCCCCTGATCCTACACCTCCTTTCTGTTTTTTGTTATTTAATTTCCCCTCTCTCGTTACATCGGGATCTCTGGGGATCCACATCCCCCACCCCACCCCCACCCCACGCCCCCATAGGTTCCTCAACTGGCCCCTGGCCTCCAAGTTCCCTAACTGAATCCTGTGTTGTTCACGCTCTGAGCTGTCTGGGGGCCCGCCTGGTGTAACGTAAATAATTCATTGAATTCCTATGCTTTGGCAGAAAGGTGATAATGCCTTTCTGGGTCTGAGTCATCCCCCAGGAGCGATGCAGCCCAGCGGAGAGAGTATCAAGCAACGGCAGCATGTGAGGGAAGTATGCATAACCTCTTGATAAGCACATACAACAGTTAACACACATGCACAGATGCACGTGAGCTCGCACCTGTGCATGCTCACAGCCCACACACTATGTTATGATTATGATGAAATTATTATGAAATGTTGTGAGCCTTGCATTACATGCAAGAAAAACACTGGAGCAGAGTTGCTTGTTTCAATCACAAAAAAAAAAGAAATTATATAACTACTTAATGCAAAGACTGTAAATTGATAACACAATGTTTAGTTAAAAGCAAAAAAGTGAATTCACCTGTACGCTTGAGGTAATAAAGCTGATGATTGCAACAGTTGCTAGTCACTAGCAGCTGTGAGACTTTACTTAAAGTTTTGCTTTTAGCTAAATGCAAATAATGTTTACAGGGGTCACCATATTAGTTTAGCGTGTTAGCATATGCTGATATTTTCTAAGTAGCATTAAACACAGTTGAGCTCAGGCTGATGTGAATGTCATTCGTTTTGCAGGTATTGACTAAAGTATTGGACATAGTGAAATTTTGACATCCTGTAGCTATTGCTGACTTCATATCCTGTCTTGATGATTTTGTAACAGAGTGCACATAGGATCTGAACCTGTTCATCTTTCACTCATTATAACAACCTAAAACATAATCATACTTATAAAGAACTGTTTGCTTGGGGCTGTAGTTAGAGTGAAAGAAAGAGTTTGGAGGCTGGCATATTTTTTAGCCTTTCAAAAAGAATAAACACAAGGACCAAAGTGTCAGGAATAGATTAAACAGTGAGTTTATCTACACTAACTTAAGCTGGGACCCTTAGCATGTCTGACTAACTTGCTTCCTACCTAATCTACTTCCATGGCCAAGGAGCACATCGTTAACTACCTATCTTACATTAGCTTGTAGGATTACATGTTAAAACAATTCCTAATCTCAACTATAACATCCACTGCTTAGTATTTTTATAATATTGAAGGTGGTACTAGATGCTATCTGAGTTTGAGCTAACGTTAGCTGCTCGGTTCTGCTATTTACTGGATTTGGGGAATTATATGTGGTCGTTACGGTTACTGTGGTCTTCTACTGTGTGCCTCTTTATTTATATGTCATGCATCATCAGGTGAGAATGCTGCTTTTTTGCTGTTTGCAACCATCAAATTCACATTCGACAGGAGCCTAGTTAGCTTGCTTGTCATGAGCTGGAAATGAGATGTCTCTTTTGTCTACTTCTGTCTGAAATGTCAAGAATTATTAAGAAATGTGGTAGCTGTAAATCTGCCAGTTATTGTTATAAATGGTCAATTAGATTTGAAAAGTTGATACACCATCGGCTGTTAGGTAGTTTAATAATGGTTTAGCTAGGTAGTGTCAAACTTAAAAGACAACATCCCTTTATGCATTACTACAATGGCGAGACACAGGAGAATGAAAGAGCAACAAGTCCCTGCAAGATTAAAAAAATGTCTTTAACTTTTCATGTGTCTGCCACAGGGCTGATGATCAGTTCTACAAAGCAGAACAAGTGAAAAGAAAAGACAAAAAGATTTTCTGCATGTAAAAGTCAGCTACATACTGAGTGTACCTCCTTTGTGGTACAGAGAAATAAATATGCACATGGCATGCTTAAGTGGGTACACACTCTTGTCTTCCTATATTTGTGGGGGCCTGACATTTACATAATGCATTCCCCAGCTCCTTACCCTAACCTTAACCACCACAACAGAAGCGTAACCCTGATTCGACCCCTAACCCTAAAACAAAGTCTTAACCCTCAAACAGGCATTTAAACAGCATTTTGGTCCCCACAAAGCTGTTGGACCCCATAAGTATAGTGGGTTCCCAGGTTTTGGACCCCACAAATTTAGTAAAACAAACACACACATTCACACAAGCCCTCTGCATCAAACACTCGGAAGACACTGATTAGGTTAAAATACAAAAAAGCCTGTGCGGGACTCTACCTTCTGTCATCTTTGATGCCCTGCCTCAATCATCAGAGGTTACTGATAAGACAGTCTGTGATTGTGTGTGTTTTTCTCATTCAGATATGAGGCTCAGCGGGGAAACAGTGTTAACACACCAAGAGAAAGAGACAGCGAGGGATAAGGAGAGATGGAGACAAAGTTTGCTGTTGATATAAAAGGAACAAGATACAATTCACTGATCAGTCAGCTCCTAGAGTGATGCATACTGGGAACATGGCGGTGTGCTCACCTCCGCCATGTCCTGGCTTCACCAAGGTTCAAAAGGCGCAACAAAGCTCTGTCACTACTTCTTTTTTTTATCCCTCTCTCTCAATCGGTTTCGTCTTTTCGTGTCTTTTTTTTTTTTTTTCCTCCCGTACACTAGAAGCTCCCTAATCCTCTCTTCGCAAATTTACCCTCCAGTATTTTCATTAGTTATTAAAAGCTGTCAGGCTGAGGTTGGCCTTCACTCCATCATCCCCAGGAGTTCCCACATTTGGTGCAATCCTGAGGAGAGTAGGCATAACACACACCATCTATTAAGCGCAAAGTAAGTGGGGGAATTCTGCAGAATATTCACTCAGTCTCACTCGGTGCCTTTTATAAATTATCATATTACTAAAGAGGCAAATTTGCTATGTATGGTGTGTTGCCTGGGAGCTCATTCTAATAGCCCTCTAAAAAGCAAAGGGGGGGGGCTTTAGACTCTAATGTATGCTGGCCAGAACCCACTGTCAGCTGAGGACCTGGCCATCATTTATCAGATTTTTTCAGATCAGATCTCAAGACGGGGTTTATTAACAAGCATATAGCTAAAGTCTTTAAGAATCTTAGTGCCAAGCTTTGCTGTCACTACTCAGAGAGGCGAAGGGGGGGTTAGCAGGAGGAAGGCGGGGGTGGGGGTTTCAGTCGGGGATTGGTATTCAAAATCTTGAGTGGATGAGTGGAGAAAATATCCACACAATATGCCTCAGTCAATTAGCGTGTGCCATGTTGGCGCGCGGCATTCATACATCATCTGAGAGGGTTTAAATCGAAAAACTGACGTTGCCAAAGTGATGACATTTTCAAGCAGCTGAAAATGTATTCCCACTCACAACGTTCCTCAGAATAAATCCTTTGCATTGTCAAGATATAAAGCAACTCCATTAATGTGTTATTCTAACAACTGCATATTTGTTGTTGTTGTGCTTTTTACAGTTCAGTGCGCGCTACAGTATATGATGCTGCATCGAGCATTAACACCAAGCTTGAAGTGTAATTTTATTGTTAAAGACTGTGTGCAGTGTAACAGATACACTCAAACCTACCACTTTACTAACACTATGTGTCTATGTTAATACTTACAAATCTTCTAATACTTGAAAAAATATATATAAGTACACAAAAAGTACATAAGATTTTTTTAACCAGCTAGAAATGATGGACCGAAAAGTAAGACTTTGGATTTTATAGGTCAAAGGTAAGACAACTTCTAACGCAAAAGAGCATAGAATAAAATATAATAATCATAATAACTATAAATCTATACATATCTATACATATTCTAGTTTGAAGCTGCAGACACGACCTTTATTTGTTTGCTTAAAGATGATGTTTGCCTGTGGCATCCGCAAAATGTGTGGCACTGCAGGATTTTGCGATCAAGGTTCCAATCAGACTACATCAGTGTCTTGATGTAGTAAATTCATTTATGAAATCGTTTATTTTAACCACCATTGATTCATTTCCTATTTGGTGCAGCAAGATTATCAGGTTGTGTGACAGGGATATATTAACATGTCAAAATTACTGGAAAATTACAAGGATATTATTATATATTATAGATGGTTGCTCCACAGGGTTGGAGGGGTAAATAGATTCAAGACTAAATATAAATGCTAGGCAAGCACCAACTTGAGCCACACGAGAGAATAGACAACCTCACCCACAGTATATCCATACACACCGACTGGAAGCTTAATAGTAACAACAACAGACACGAGTGTTTTGAAGCTATATAAATTGCTTTAGTCGGTCAGTGTCATTTTAAAATTGGTGTCCACAATCCTGTTCAGGTGTTGGAACCGGTGGCATTGAACTCAAACGTTTGGCAAGCTGAAGTCAGACTCAGACAACAATGGGCTTCAGCTCAAATTAAAAAGAAAAGACTGGTGAGGCCACGTGCCACGGTCGCTGTGGCTCCCACAACTGTAGGAATCTGTTCTGGATTTATTGGTTTCAATTTCACACCTCTTCTCTTTTAATGCCCGCTGTTTCGCTCCGCTCCTCCTCTCGGCTTCTTCTCTCCCCTCCAACCTGCTGCTGAGCTCCTCTCCTTCCAAACTCTACTGTTAATTCCTGCTGGTTTTGTTTTTTGCCTCATTTGCCTCTCCTCAACTACTCTCCTTGTAATTATCTCTTTCCTTTGTGCCGACTGTTTTTTTTTCTTGAAGTGCCATCCATGTTTTCTGTTTGTGGCTCTTTCCTGCTTGTTATTGTCGTCAGTGACCAAGGTTTTTATGTCATGTTTAACAGAATCTTGTATCTTTTAATTTGTATTGCAACAATGCACAGACAAACACCAAACCACTGCACTACAACAACTTCCACTTTAATTAATTAGGGGAAGGAGGTCAGTCTTTTTTCTTTTGCTCATCCCATCTTTCTTTATGAGATTTTACTCTATTAAAAAATATCATAGTTACAGTCCTGTCTTTGTATCAGGGTTTTACTTTTCCCATCACAATCAATACTTAGAGCCAAAATGTCATTTTTGAAAGACAGAAAAGTTGTGGCTCTTAGTTAATAAAGGCTGAAAGCTTTCAAATTTAACTGTTTTTCCAACAGCTCTTCATTTAAAATGAGGGAGAAGCTGTATGTTTAACCAATTTGTTTGCTGTAAATATATTGTTTAGAGACACTGGAGGCTTGTATTTCACTATAACAAAAATAGTAGAGATGCTGGGGATGGCCTTGCTCTCACATAAGATTAAATGCAAGATTCTGCCTCCCTCTGCACCCAAATAATTTCTACTAAGTCCCAAATACAACAGAAATGTATTTAAGGTTAAGGTTCCAGTCAAGGTTGAACACAAACGAAAACCATTCACTGAGCCTCTTTCAATTCAAAACTTCCTCATGTATTAGAAACTGAATCTGGGTCATCCAAATTAGTACAAATGCGTCCACTCCCATTTTTCTCTCCATTATTTCAATGTCAAACTACCACCTGTTTCAGCCTTGTGACTCCACCTTCTGTTTCATTTAATATGCAGAATTTGTGCACCCTTTTTTTTTTTTTT
>NW_019524449.1:799681-800670 GCF_002814215.2 Seriola lalandi dorsalis | reverse complement strand
ACTCTATTAAAAAATATCATAGTTACAGTCCTGTCTTTGTATCAGGGTTTTACTTTTCCCATCACAATCAATAGTTAGAGCCAAAATGTCATTTTTGAAAGACAGAAAAGTTGTGGCTCTTAGTTAATAAAGGCTGAAAGCTTTCAAATTTAACTGTTTTTCCAACAGCTCTTCATTTAAAATGAGGGAGAAGCTGTATGTTTAACCAATTTGTTTGCCTCTGCACCCAAATAATTTCTACTAAGTCCCAAATACAACAGAAATGTATTTAAGGTTAAGGTTCCAGTCAAGGTTGAACACAAACGAAAACCATTCACTGAGCCTCTTTCAATTCAAAACTTCCTCATGTATTAGAAACTGAATCTGGGTCATCCAAATTAGTACAAATGCGTCCACTCCCATTTTTCTCTCCATTATTTCAATGTCAAACTACCACCTGTTTCAGCCTTGTGACTCCACCTTCTGTTTCATTTAATATGCAGAATTTGTACACCCTTTTTTTTTTTTTTTTAGCTATAATTAAGAATTTCATGCTGCACAATTTTCTCCTGTTGCAGTTGTGCCCTCCCTTCATCCTCCCCGTCTCCTCTCATCGCCGGGGCTTTTTCGCTGCCCTTCCTCCGTGGCGGTGTCTGTCGTTCCTCCACAGAGGCACAATGACCCGCAGGCTGTGAATTTAAACGAGGCTGAGAGCCGGGCAGGCCTGAGCCGCACCCGGCCATATGGCTCTGCCTCTGATAGAGGGGCACGACGGAGAGATGGAGGAAAGGGGGCAATGATGAAGGGGTAGGACAGAGCATGGCAGAGGGATGAGGAAAGCTTACTTGGCAGAATGAAAAAAGAACAAAAGGGAGAACAGAGCAACTCAAGTAGGTAAAAAAAATGAGAGTAAAGGCTCTCTCACCTGGAAGAGGGAGGAGAAGGAACACAGAGGTGCACGGTGAGGAGCAAATTACCTGGCATTAATGTGGAAGTAACGGCAACAGGGA
>NW_019524449.1:766041-799661 GCF_002814215.2 Seriola lalandi dorsalis | reverse complement strand
GCAGGTGCGGAAAAGGCACTGGCTCACCTGGCAGGAGAGCGGGCCTCAAAAGAAAAGAGTAAAGAGAGAGCGAGAGGGATCGATGGCAGCTCACTGGTTTAAAAAGATGAACCGAGTAGAAGGAGGGAGGGAGTAGAGTGCATAGAAAAGCAAACACACCAACCAACCATCTGGCTTTTATCTTAAGAAGAACTTTTACCTTCAGCAGCTTTGAAGATGAAGAAAGTTGAATCAACATAATTCAATCTGTCTGACTGAAACTGAGCCTTTTAATAAGGGCGAGCGGATTGATTCTGCCAGGTGAGCCAGTGTCTTGTTTGGAACCAAACGAAGCAAATAAAATTCTTTCTTTCTTCTTCTTTTTTTTTTGGCAGCGGATTTTTAAGTAATTAGAGCTGCAGTTGTGTATTCACTCCAAAAGTGGAAGACTGTGAGGACACATTAGTCAAAATCTGATTTATTTCGTTGTCACGATTGTTTCTGTATTGGTTAGATAACTGTCTACTCAATAATTACTACTGCCTGCTTCAGTCATATCAGTGGGCTGAAGCTCTAGGTCATTAAAAGTCAGGAAAACACTAATCTTCTGACCAAACATTAACGATTTTACCATCACAAAACCTTGAAGCAGTTTAATGTTTAGCAGATGTTCCCCTGTGCACCTGCCCCTCTATGCTACATACTCATATACGGCAATAATTTTAGGTTGACTCTATTGTTTGTCTTTAGTGTTTGTCCCACACCAAGAAATTATTTGAATCCAAATCAGAAATGACACTTTGATTGTCAAATTAAATCCGAGACTAAAAATTGTAGACTGCAAAAATACATATGTATATTTTTTTCCTTTTAAACTGTGGAAATTTGAAAAAAAAAATACACATCTACTGAATAGCAGCATTGCTACTCTTGCTTCAGTGTACAGAGATGGGACGGAGGGACAGAGGGGGGAAAACAACGAAGAGAGAGAGAAGGCAGACAGGAGAAAAACAGAAAAAAAGCAGAAGAATCAGCACTGAACACCGAAAGATGAATAGGTGGACAACACTAGAGAGGAAAGGATACGAGGAGTACAGAGGGGCCAGATGGAAGAAGGGAGGGAGGAGGGAAGGGGAGACAGGAGAATATAAGAGAGGACAGGAAGACATACTGGCCTGGTGCAGGGCCGGCTGTGGAGGCTGGGTGTCGGGTTAGTCTCCGAGGGCCCGAGGGTGCAGACGGACAGGGGGGGGGGGTACGGAGATCAATTCTGTCAGAACTGGGTTCATACCCCCGGGGCCAAGGAACTGGGCTGGCCCGGGAGTCAGAGGAGGAATGAGTGGAAGGCGGGAGGGGGGGCTCAGTGGTGCTATTTATATCATTTTATTCTGGACATAAATGTTACACAGTAAGAGGAAAGGGAGCTAGGAGACGTATTTGTGCACAGGTTTGAACATCTGTGCACGTGGAAGGTCTGCATGTGCGTATTTGCGCTCATAAATCAGTCAATAAAGGACTGCCGCCTCTGGAGGGACACAAAGAGGGAAAGTTAAGCATCCTTTTGTCATTGCAGGGGAGAGTCATACATCGGAGAGAGCGACGGAGGCAAGACAGAGACAAAGACGGAGAGAAAGAGCCGAGGTAACCCGGCCTTGTCCCCAGCATCAGGGGAAATCTCCAACTCCAAGGTTAATTAAGCACTGGAAATGAGATCAAGAAGCTTTCCCTTTCCGACTCATTAACCAATTACAACGCTTCTTCAAAACAGTTCAGCACTCATCTCAGAGTGCAGAATAATTGTCTGTCAATGCAGATCAAAAATCAAATCACACGATAGAGGCTGGGACGAGCTGCGGCAAGAGCCACGGGCGCGTGTGTGCGGACGTCCAAACAACAGGCACAAATGACTGCGCAGCATGCTCAACGTGATACGATGTTATTTGTGAAAGCGCTTGTTACTGAGCGGGGTTATTTAACAACGTAGACAGTTTTAGTTTCGAATAAAATCAAATCATCAAATCAAAAATGATTTCTGTCGACAAGTTTCTGCCTTTTCTGCTGAAATTACCTATGTGATTTACAAATTGTGTGATCCTTTAAAACTTTTATCTAGTTAAAAGTTTTTCAATTTTTTAATTTTTTTTTAACAAATGACTTTTTACGACTTTTTAAAGAATGAGACCAAGTGGCGGCTTGATTCTGTGATTCCATTGTGGGGGTCCAGGGACACGCTATATGTCACCACAGTAATATAAGACCCATGTCAGCAGCTTTTTAACCCCAGATCAGTATTTCTATCACATCTGCACAGCCGCAGGACGTTTTACCAACGGGAACCGCGCTCCTGACAAGGTCGCCGCATGAAACTCTTTTATGGAGGAGCAGAGATCAAGGCTTCAAAGTCTGAACATCACTGCGCTGTACCTGCATGTTACACATACTGAACACAGTGCACACTACACTGTAAAAGAAAAAAAAAATAGAAGAAGAAGAACATGAGAGGATTGCTTAAATGTGAAATCTGTGCTTAGTCATGATTGGTGTTACGCTGTAAAAAGGCTGCTGCTGCTGGAGGATAATCCAGGGCAAATGAAGTGTTCTGATTAATTCTACTTTTAGCTATTCATCCTCTGCTTCTAGCTTTTCAATCATTTTTAACTATTGCGATTGCTTCTGTAATACTTCCAGCTAAGTTATCCACTGTTTTAACCTAGTCCATTCATTACTTCTATCTTTTTCCAGTATAAAACGCTCATAGACACACTCGCAACCATTTATCCATATGTTTTAGCCGACCTTTCCTCTGCCCTCTTTCCAACTGGCTTTCATGCACTCTCCATCACAACATGCCACTGAATACAGGTGGTACAGCTGTGCATAAATCTTTTTTTTAATCAAATTTTATCAAATGAGTTGAGCTACACCTCAGTATTTCCATGTACATCCTGGCTAGCTAAACTAAGAAGTTATGAAGAGTAGCCCTGGTTCGGAGCCGCATCTGTAAAAAAAAAAAAAAGGCCCATAGCATTACATAATTAATGATAATCATTAATAATATTTTCTTGATATGCAGGACCATACCAGCTCCAGCTGTTCTGTTGCAGTAGGTGGATGGTGCTGAGCTGAGCTGAGCTGAGCTGCTGCAGCAAATTTGGCTCCATCCACAAGAGCCAGTGTTTAGAAAGAAAATCAATTCCTGCACTTTATCACACTGTCAGAAATTACAAGGAATGGCTTGGTAACTACTTGGATAAGAGACACTGAGTTTTGTGCTAGAACAAACTAATTTTGTTTGCACTGGATAATACTTAAGAAAGAATCCCCTGTAGTATTAGTGTGTGACATGCAGAATAAATGGAAGAAGCAAGAGTTTCACAATGACTTCTGTTGTGTAACCTCATTTAACAATGAGCCTTGCCATACATGATTTATAGATTGTAAATGCGTGAGAACAGGGAGATGGGATATGCAGTGCTCCATATTGTTATTCAAACTGAAGAAGATATGGATGAGTAAAACAGGATGTGGATTTGAATTTTAAAAAAAAAGAAAAAGAAAAAACTGTTAAGGTAAAAGGGCAAAAGATGCACTAGATAAATTCACTGTCGTCTCTCTTACACACATCCATGCTATTGTTCATTTGTCTCAATTAGTGAGCATCCACTCAGGTTGTACAGTCTGTAGATCGATCCCACCCAGCTATCTGTTTGCTTTACCGTTTCTATTTTTCCTCTCTCTGCCTCTTTCTTCACATATTTAGTTTTTAATTTTCAAGTTGAGTGGCATGAATGTCTTTCATTGCCTAAACACAATCACTGCGATAATGACAACAAATAAAAACAGGGTAAATATTATGATTACTATATGAAAGTATAAACATCTACTGAATTTTCGGATTAAAAAAAAAAAAGACTTATAGAGAGGAGACTATCAGATATCACAGGGCTGTGGTTGAATGGGTTTTCCTTAGGAGATGGCACTCTGCCACGTTCAGCAGCTAAAATAAGAATCACCTTAATCCTCAAGTACAATAACTGCAGGACTTTGACTTGGTGACATTGATGCAGAGGCATATTGACACAGTTCACTACAAATGGACTCGCATGGAAGCAGGGCACCGAGTCTTCGCATAAAGTGCAAAGGGACACGGCGTTTAATGTTCCACTGACATTTGCATTTCAATGTGAATTATAACTGTAAAAAGTAAGTAGATCTGAGTTGTGTGGGATGCCGAATGACTGCAGCTGTGGCGCAGGGAGTGACTATTAAAGCCGTAAACCAGTTACTCTCCTGAATAAGCAGCAGATCTTTATTTTATTTTTCACAGGATCTGTCATCTGTTTGTTGGTGATGGTTTTAAATCGTGTGCCTGAGCAATCAGAAAAAAATGTGCTGCCGCTCGTTCCCCTCTCTTTCTCTGTAATGAAAAACAGAAGCAGCAGCAGCTGGGTGGTCAACTATTGTCCTTCACATCCCAGTGACCAGCTCACACTGATCACTGTGCATTACTTTATCAAGGCTTGACGCCAGCACACACACGGGCAAACTGTAACCTCGCGTGTAAAGGGAGTGGACACAATAAAAAAAAAACCAAAAAAAAACAAAAACAAAACAACAACATGTGCAATATAACAGCACTACAGACGATGGTGTTAAAAACTACAACACTAAATGAGTGTTTGCTGCATTGCCTATTATAAAACAGGTGCTGTTTTTACAGTTTTCATCCTCTGTGCAAAACAGATACAACGCCTTCACCAGCTTTGGCCTCAAATCAACATCCAACCCTGTTATCAGAGCAGTACATTGTTACTGGACTATTTTACAATACCCACATTATGTTTAATGACAGGGTTTACCTTTTTTTAAAGTCCAGCGCCAGCGCCTGTAAAATTCCTGCTTTCCACTATATCAAATAAACGATGAAGATGCTATATTCAATATTTTAGACTGACAATGTAAAGTAGATGGAGTGGCTTGTAGTGACAACCAGCTCTATGGAGCATTTTAGCGCCTTCAAACCCGTTGTTTGGTTTTACAGCCCCACAACTTGACAGTTTTGGTTCAGTCTCACCACTCTAATCAGTGTGCTTTTTAGATGCAGCTGGTGGCAGAATTGATGCTCCCTGTCCAGCACCAAGACCAACAATGTTAGTGACTAGCTTGGTCAATACAAAGGAGCATTTAGCAGCTTAAGAGCCTCAGAAGATGTTGGATGCCAAAAACAGAGCTAAAAATAGGGTAAATATTGGACCTTATCAGGTGGCCAGACTTACAATTCCAAATGAATCCTAATGTTGCTCCCTATGCGCTAGATTTGAAAAAAAGGATCTATTCGCAAGTTCTGCTCTCTCTACATAGCTAGTGTTAGCATCCACAGCTGTTTACTTACCAGTTTAGAAGAAACTTTGCAAGTTCAGCATCAAACTTTATTCCTTCACTCATAAAGAGCTGTCTCCAGTGGTGGAAAGCCACCCTTTCATTATGCTTGTATTTCTATCACTTCTTTCCTTCTACTGAAGTTAACATGCTAACCAGCTAGCTGTGGCCCGGTTGACCTGTCTTGTCACCTTCTGATACAAAGTCCAGAAGAAGAAGTAGTGCTGCTCAGAGAGTGTATTATAACCTCTTGTTATGTAAATGCAACGACGGCTGAAACTATTGGCAAGACTGGTAAGTAAACAGATGTCAATGCTAACGTTGGCTATGTAGCAATAGCAAAACTTACAAATAGCTCCTTAACAACTGTTTGCGAACAACTTCACAATTTCAATATTTAAAAGTGATAATGCACTTAGAAAATCAGTAATTGCAGGTTTAAGATAAGGGAATGATTGTGGTTTTGGCAAATTGACGGCTAAACTACTACTAGTTAAGGTTAGGGTATAGTCAGGTTAGAGTTAGGGATAGGGTGCACCACAGTGTGGAAAGAGGCTAACTATGGTCCACTGCATGAAAGTCCCACTTGCTACACATTTGTCCACTACCCTAACCTCAACATTCTTACTTTCCACCTATAAAGGGCAACTTCTTTTCACAGTTGGCACTTAATGTATATCGTTATGTGGGGAAACATCACATATGGGCATTATTCTTCATGATACTGGGCAGCAGCATCACACAGAAAGATAAAAACACCCAAATGAGATGTGAAGAGGACCCCTGTTTCATATTTACTTTCTGTGTTGGACATTCTTCATAAATACACCCATGATCAGCCAGAATCACAAGGTAGGCTGGCCAAGGAGATAACTGTCCTCATTATGTTGGTTTAGACACTCTGAATTCACCCTCTTCATCTACAGTATATAAAACTTTGATTTTCAGCCACTGACACTGTCATTAAAAGCAGCAGTTGCTAATTTGAAGGTAAGTGCCCTCACCAGCGTTAAACATTTAAGTCGTCTTTCTCCGCTATTTGGAATGATCCATGTGTGACTTTGTCCTGTGTAAGCGATTTCCACAGGTGTCACCCCTTTTTATTTTTTCTGGCCATGATATAATTGTAAAAGAGATAAATATAATTGGCCCTCCAGGCCCACAGTGAAGTCGAATGTCTCTATTAGTGTCCTATGGGGAAAGGAGTGTGTTTATGTATAGGGGGGTGTTCCCCCCCTGCAGATTATTCACATTCCTCTCACCACATTTCTCCCCTCGACACACCATTGTAGTCCCTCCAGCAAAGACCGTTTTATTGTTTGTGTGAGTGTAAAGTGCGATATTGGTCATTAATATTTCATGGTCTCCGTCTGGGTTGTTCTCTACATGTGCCCAGACTGCTTTGCGTATGTTTGTGTGAAGGGGCCGTGCCCATGGTGTGAAACTGATGTCTTGGTTGGTTGTCACACCATTTGAGTTTCAACCTGACCTTTCATGTCCCCATTGGATGAAGCCCTCCAGGGATTAACCAATCAGGGAACCCCCGCTGAGCAGAGATTAAATCAGCCTCCATGAGCTGCCGAGTGATCAGAGAGGATCCATCTCGCAAGCAAACACACACATTTTGATCAAGCTGTTGAAACTATTGTGTGTCTGTGTAAGAAAAAAGACAAAAGAGCCTCCCGCAGTTCCTACTGTCAAACTTTCCATGTGAATTTTGTGGCCTTTTCTTTAATCCCCTCTCTGTTTATACTGTGGATGTTTGCTCTTTCTCTGTCCTTCTAAAACTGCAGAGTCATATTAGACCCAGACACTTCTTGGGCTCAGTGTAAAGTCACCGGCCAAAATGTCACAGAAGCATCTAAAACTGAAATTCCAATTTTGCCTCCAATGCTTAAATAGATTCGTAGGTTTGTGTAATTATTCTTTGATAATTTAATTCTTGATATAAATCAAGAAACTTTTGAAACTTTAGACTACATTTACATTGAGTCTTCATTCAACACTGGTGTATTGAGCAAAGTCATAGTTAGGTATAGAGTTATACTCATTATACGCATTAAAAAAACTCAAATAGCACACAAAATATCTGTATTATATTAGATAACATATGTTATAGCCCTGCTGTGCTACAAGTAAACTGAGGATGTTTACAAAAATAATGCCATGAATAGTTTTTACTTATCAATTAACTTCATACAAAGTGCAGAAAATCGAATTAATATATGGTGTGTGAGCGCCCTTTTGCTTTTACAACAGCAGTGTATGCAGTGGTCGTTTTATCGAAAAGAGTGAGAAAAAAATGTGTAATTAATGCAGGAAGTTCACAGTTTGAAAAAAATTTAATTATTGACTTAACTATCTATAATCAAATCAGCAGTTTCACTTTACATTAGAGTCATACCAGGCAAATTTATAATTAAAAACGTTTACTGTTTCTGTACTGTATTAACCACAAAGATTGTTTTTAATCAAACATATGACATATGATGTTTACAGTAATAATGTGAATCACTAAGCTACATATATAATGCTGGCATGCATATATTAAACCACGAAACAGTGTAACAAACACACAATAAATTGCAACATTGACAATGAAAAGGAAATAAACTGCATTTCGTTTATTCCCCCTCCCATACACTAGCAGTGGAATTGAAATAATCATCTCTGGATATGTTCAGTAGTTTGCAATTATGTTGCAATTATGTTGCAAACCAGGGTTAAACTAAAGAAACATGCTTGAAAACACGTGTTGCATTGATTCAGTGGTCTAGGGTTAATAATAAGCGCTGAAGTGGCTACATTCTGTAAACTGAGTGTCATTTTTTCCAATTTGTATGTAAGGAGGGTAGATAAACTGTTGTGAAAACTGAGCCAAAACAATTTTAAAGTACTTTTAAAAGGGGGAAAAAAGTTTCAAACATATTTTTCCCAAAACTTAGGTAGTGAAAAAAAGAATAGTTTTGATATTGTTAAACGGAAATCAGGTATATCTTAGTGGCACTGCTGCCCCTGAACAAGTCAGGAGTCAACTTAACAACAAATGAGAACAAAATGTCCACTGAGCAGCTACATTTATTTGTATGCCTACTGGTACATGATGATGAAGTCAACAGAGGCACACTGTTCCAGGAAATAACAGTACAGTGATGGTCTTCAAAAAGAAAATTTGCAACAGTACATTTTTTGCATTTGCTGTTAAAAGGTACACAAGATAAAACTGAGCCGCAGGCAGCCTCCTATTGCCTGACTCATTTCATTGCTTTCCCTCTTTCTCTTCTTCTCCCGTCCTCCCAGTTCTAATCCCTGTTATCTATTTGATTGACCAAACCCTTTAATCACATAGCTATCTGGAGGATGGAAATGGCAGTGGCTAGATAATTAGCTGCTAGATAATGGATGCCTTTTTTTTCTCCAACAGCCACCCTCTCTCCTCCCTCGTTCACTGGTCATTCCTGGAACAAGTTTATAGTTAATTGACTATTCATCACAAGCCATCTGATGCTTGCCGAGAGTTGTTTTCACCAACATTCTCCACTTTAACCGCGCTGCATACAGATACACAATCACACAAAGGTGGGAGTGAGCGAGCACGCTCACGGTCAGCATTAAACACACAAATACAT
Source organism: Seriola lalandi dorsalis (assembly GCF_002814215.2). Taxonomy (NCBI): domain Eukaryota; kingdom Metazoa; phylum Chordata; class Actinopteri; order Carangiformes; family Carangidae; genus Seriola; species Seriola lalandi. The sequence goes on along the minus strand of NW_019524449.1, from coordinate 790,674 downwards.
GTCCGAGTGCACCAGCACAAGCAGAGAAACTGACGTGCACGTGCTTTTGCATAAGCAGTCCCCCACTGACCAGCTCATTTACATTCAAACTGAAGGTAGCTACTAATTTAGAGCTTGATTATGTGGTAAACAATGTGAAATGAATCAAAAACAAGGCATCACTATACGCCAGGCGAAAAGGTGTATGACCTTTCACAAAGTTACGAAGCACAGATTGTGTGACCTTTAGGAAAAGAGAAAAAGTAAGCTTATAAAACATACAGATGTTAAAGCCAATGTGTAGGTTTGTGTGCTCGCCTACGCAAATTAAAAATTTACAGTTTTAGCTGTAAACTGCATTTTTTTTTCTGCCTGTAGGAAAAACAGCTCCCAGTCTTTTAAGGAAGCAGCTCTTGTGTGATCCTTCCCAGAGTCTGTCCAGTTTTATTCTCCCGTTGAAGGGTTATTTAGAGTTTCTCCTGGCTCACATGAAGGGGCTGTCCATTTTATCATGTTTGGTTTTGTGTTGTTAAGAGTTGGTTTATTTGTGTTGGTATGCTTTGCGCTTGGATGGTTGGTTTTGGGGTAGCTTTTTGTTGATATGGTTAGTTTTGGGTTGATTCTGTGTTAGTGTGGTTTTGTGTCACTACTGTGGTGATATAGTTAGTTGTAAGTTGGTTTTCTGTTGGTTGGTGTTGTGTTCTTTTGATTGGTTATAAGTTAGTTTTGTGCTGGTATGTGATGGTTGGTTTTATGTTCATTTCATGTTGGTGTAGTTGGTATTATGTTGGTTTGGGGATGATTTATATAGGTATTTTTGGCTGTGTGTTGGGATTATTGGTTCGGCATTGCCATGGTTGGATTTGTGTGCGTTTTTTGGTTGGCATTGTTGATGTTGCATTGGTACAGTTAATTTTGGGTTGCTTTTGTGTTGACATTTGGTTGTTTGGTCATTTGCTTGAATGGATGACTACTGGAATTTCCCATCCCTGACATACAAATAAAACTGGCAAGATCAATAAGACAATAAAGAATCACCACCATGTGAAGCATAGTCTTGATTTATCCACACACACTGAATAAAACCAGGTACTCTTCCTACAATCCTGGAGGGAAAAAGGTCTCAGATTCTGCAGTAACCGTTGATACTTAGCACATGCATTTGTCACATTTGTGGAGTGATTCTTGAGTCTATATCATGGTCTTGCATTATAAATCAGTCTAGAAAGAGGAAATAAATTATTTAGGGACGTACTGTACACTTTAGTAGTAAAGGCCCCTAAAATAGATCTGGCGATGCCACTGGGTTGCATGGGAGGGTTTTTTTCTCATCATGGGGCAAAAGTCTTAGCAAGACAAACTTCATCAAGAGCCTGTGGTTTCTGCCATAAGGCAAAACAGAATGACACTCACATTTCTTCCCCAATTAAACTGCAAGACTCGGTGGAAAGCTACGGGATAAATTGCCTCCTAATCGGGCAGGTGGGCTGCGAGGACTCTGGGCGTCAGAAGGCTTTAGATCATTCCATTTATTACCAAGTTGATTTAATCAGCACTGCCCGCTGATTTGATGAATTGCTCTAATAAGCCGCTTGGTGAATTGTTAATCTTTGGGGTAAGACACAGTGTTCAAAAAGTCTTTTAATACTGCCAGCCCAGATAAATAATCGTGGATATCAAATGTGAAAGCAACATATGGACATACAAAGCAGAGAAACAAGTGTGATTATGAAAGGTGTGAATATGTAAAAGCGTGAAATGGGGAGGAGGAAAATGTGAGAAGTGGACCTCCTGGCAAACCATTCAGTCTGCAGTTTATGTTGAAGAGAAAGTGGAAACTTGAGTTACAGTAATTGCCACGTACCATTCTAACATGAAAGTAATGAATACATTGCTTCATCACTTTATTTCAAAGCTTCGCATGTGTTCGGATCATGTTTGTTTTAAAAGTTGTTTGGAAAGCAAGAAAAAATTGCATTTCAGATCAAACAGAAAACACAAACACAACATAGGTGCACTGCTGACATTTAAACGTCACTGAGGTATGTGTGACCAAAAACCAGGAGGGCAACTTCACTCCATCATCCATTTTATTACCAAAGAACACAGCAAAGGACAGTATGTCCAAGGTTTCATGCTCCAAATCCTCTTTTTTTCATGCCTAATTTACACATACAGATGATTAATGAAACAGTAGTTGTTGTCACATGAGCCCCTTTGTGTGTGTGTGTGTGTGTGTGTGTGTGTGTGTGTGTGTGATGCTCTGGCACTAATACAACCCACAGACTGTGGTGAGAAGTCATGCAGAGAGAAAGTAGTGTGGGGTGGTGGAGGTCTGTCCCATCTGTCTCCCTCAAGAGCACTACACGTGCACACCGACACGCACGCATGCGCACACATACACACACACACATACACACACACACAAACACAGACACACACACACACACACACACACACAAATAGTTGGTCAATTACTTGATGGGAAGCTTTGTTTCCAAGTTAGCATCTGTATTTATCTATTATCCAACTTTTCTTTTAGGCTCAAATGTGACAAGTTGTCAAAATTTATTTTCTATTTGATCTATGTTTGTAGCAAATATAATTGGAGTCACAGCCTTTATTTACTGTAATTAATTATGCATGGGTTTTTTCTCTTTGAAACAATGCATTCTGTCTATGTTTGTTCACATGGGAGCTGTTTAGATTTGCTGTTTATCCTAGTTAATCAGACTGATGTAAGTCTTTGCAGGATCATTGTTATTTTGAACTGAACCGACATTGTGTGTGCATGTGAGCTGCTCTGTTTATTATCAAGAACCTGTCACATTTGGGAAAAACCAGTGCTTCGTCTTGTCCAATCATAATCGAGTAGGTATTACACGACTTTTAAAACTTGACTTTTGTAAGCCTCTAAAATAATTTGATAACCTGTTACATGCTGTTTGATTTTGGGGCCTTTAATGTTGTGACAATACTGCAGCCATTGGAAGTTATTGGATACTCTTTGGTCAGTATGTAAATACTCAGAATTCCACTCTCAATCTCCTATAAAGATGACACTAATCTTGAGTTGGTGTAATTAGTTAATTAAAACAATGTACGACTTCAAAAGAGAAAAAGCAATAATGATATTTAGATTTACAGAAAAGTATATTGAACATGACATTACAGCAAAATAAACCACTTTTTAAAAATTATTTATGTACTTTAATCCATTGAATGCGAATCTTAAAATATTGCTCACCTCTATTTTCTTCATTACACTGATAATTCATTAGAGGGCAGTTTACATGTGCATGATACAAAAGGTTTTTCAGGTAATGGCTTGTTGAGGTCTCAGAAACTCATGTATCAAATGTGATACAATAGATGCTTTGTAGGGCTAAAGATTTTTATCTTATATAGTCATGAAAGTTGAATCAACAAAATTCTTTTGTCACCAAGTTTTCAGGGGCTTTTTCGTGTACTCAAACATGTCAGTTTGCACACTTCATGTGTTCTGAGTATGTTGTTGATGAACACTATTGAAATGCACAATGAAATTGGCCGGATCTGAGAAACCAAAAAAATAACATAATCATTTAAATGTGATGCTCAGAAACAAAAATGCATTTTCCATATTAATTCACAGTGGGATTACAAAATTAATTTGATTGTTATCTACACTTGTATATGAACTGCAAAAACACTACGCTATATTATTGTGTTACTTGCATTCAAGGAAGATCCATTTCTTATTGGAATTGGCCTTCAACAGTGCAGCCTTGCCCGTAAATGCTGGAAAACAAACAGCAGTATCACACAGTATTTCACTCATTCTATTCCCTGCTGCTGTGGTTTTCTTTGCATCTTTAGACTGCATAATTGTGTCACTGTGGTTCAAAAGTGACTTTGTTTTAAACTGCCATGTAAAGATAACGGGTGTAAACATTATGGTATATCCATATTCTTTAAGTGACAAGATGACAAACACGAGAGAACTGAACACTTCTAATGACTTGGATGAGTGGGTGAATGCACACGCTCCACCAACGCATGCTGCAGATAATACGCTCTGTGTAACTGATTCTGCCTTTGTTCTTCAATAGAGGGAGCACAATCAAGAAAAAAAAAAAAAATTACATTCATTATCATCGAGCCTCATTAATAACGAACATCACACGGATTTAAAAACAGAGAAATCATCTCACACGGACGCTGCCGCCCTGATACCATCTTCACACGACTGAAACTGTGTTCATGCAAGGCTTTTTTGTTTGAGCCAGGATTGCCGGGGAGGGGGGGGGGACTGAGAGAAACTGTACACCGCATAAATGCTATGAAACAATATAAAAACAATATGACAACTGATAGACATATCATGTTATACTCCAAATGAGAATTTTTGGTAGTAATAAACTCATATGGATAAAAAATAGGTACATAACTACGATATGTAAATTGGCATTATATTTAGTGGTAACTACTTCTAGCTAGCTAGCAAATGCTACACAAAGAAACAAAACAAGCTGCTGTTCAGTTCTGAATGTACAAATCCCAACTAGGGACCCTTCTTAAAAACCCTTTAACCCTGATGCTAACTGAGGGATTCTATTGTTATTGCTATTATTTGCTATCAGCTAGCGTTAGCTGTTGTTCAGCACATGACTGATATCTAGCTACAACCCACTGGGCTAGAATATGATGCTAGCGATACCAGTTCGTCTGAACTCCACGTGTAATGGGCTTATTGATCAACAGAATCATCACTGTTGCTTTTTTTTGACCAAAAAGAAATATTTCTCACTAAACAGGACAGGTTGGAGCTTTTCCTCTCAACATAAATAAATATAAAAGTGAAAAATCGAAAATTGAGAAGCCTGCTGACAGCTTTGATTCTGTTATTGACTTTAAGGGGGTCAGTCAGGTTCAAGTTAAGGATATTTTATGTTTTTGTGAAGTGCACAGATAAGTCAAAAGTCTATAAAAATACATGGCTGTAATACCGACGGTGACATGACCCTGTGGAATAAATAAGCATCCTTTAAATGTAAATGTGGGTGTACGACCTTGTCTCCTAAACATAAGAAAATTACTGTTTGAAGTGCATGGACCCAATGCACTGAAATGATGATGTCACAGATGTTGCTGACCTTTCTTGCTGTCCCAAACATCCTCACTCTCACATGTCCACAGGTACATGTGGACGCATGAAATCACACCCCTCACGTGTACATGTAAACAAATTCACATGCAGGCCCCCGATCCTGCTGCTCCATTGTCTCTCCCTTCCTCTGTTCAATACATTACCGGGCCTGATGTCACCTGAACTCTCCGTAGCCTCTGAGTGACACTGCACACAGGCAGACACACACCTTCAGGTACATGAACACACTCCCACAGTGTGAAGTGACCTGAGTCACACAGGGAAGGCAGCACTGACATCAGAGGGTTGTGATGGGGGGGTTCTTGTCAGAGGGCCTGTTTTCACATCTGTCTGTTTTGACCTCTCTCTATGCTCTGAACTTTCAGAGGCCATGCACGCACACACCCCCCTCCCACACACACACACACACACACACAAGCCATGCAGCTAGCTGGCAAATGAACCCATTAGAAATGACTGGACATATCAGGACCAGCTCGGCCGCAGTCATGAAATACAACGCGGCCAACGGACGCTGCCACACATGCACCTACATATACAATCTGTCTCCTTTGAATGATTTCAAGAGCAATTAGTCCGTCTATGCCACCAGGGTTAGGCAGCATATCCGAGTGTGGCTCAGAACCAGAGGAGAAACACTGCGAGCTAATGATGTGGAGCTGGAGGAAGGGTCGCCCATGACTTTGGTCAAGACTTGCTTAACACGCTTTTCTCTCTCTTTTTATTTAAATGTGGACTGAAGGTTTGTATTCACGCCTAATTGACTCGGTTCTTCCCGGTGGCTATGACCTGTCCACTGTCATATTATGTGTAATGTACATTAGGAAAAGTCAAGCCTTTTGTTTCACCAGTGACTTGCCACCCAATTCCGCTCATTATACTGAAAACAAGCAGCTGTAAGATACATTCTTAGAAAAGTTAAGACATAATGCTAATGCTCAAAAACATCTTATATAAACCAATGAATAAAAGAACGGACAGAAAATGCACCCTCAGAGAATCAGACAGATTCCACAATGTTAGTAGCAGGTTTGGCTTATTAACTTTGTAACTGGTGGTCACTGGCGACATCACTGACAACAGGAATAGACAAAGTTCAGGTACATCATTATAATATCAGAGACATACTGTGCGACAGCAACACTGGAAATTAAACTTAAAGGGGAAAAAAAACTGCCACTACATCTTTGGACCTTAATTAAGCTGATGCCATGTACTGTAGGTCTGAGTAAGAGATGTAACCATTACACCTGATACACCTACTGCATGTCAAGGAACTGACCATTTATAACAATTTGTTATAGAGTTACATTGGGTGGAAAAGACTCGGCAGCAACAAGAATTCTGCTGGGAATAAACAAATAAATTAAGTTTTTAGTTAGTTTAGTTTAATCAATGGTAAGGTTCAAAGTTCAAAGTATCTTTATTGTCCCATACAGGGAAATGGATCAATTGGCTTGCAGCCAGGCTATACAGAAACACACACACACAAAGACAGACATAGCACCTTATACACACTTATGGACATCAACACACAGTATGGCATGATGGTGAGAGTAAGAGTTTATTCATGAAGGTCAAAAGTGCAAAAGTCAAGTAAGCAGACTGTGCAAATAACGCGATTTCCAGACAACAATAAAATACTCTGCCATTTAACAACTGAAAAGCAGCGGGAATAAAGGAAAACTCGTATCTCTTGGTCCTCATAACGGGCACCCTAAACCGACAACCTGAGGGTAACAGTTCAAACTCTCTCTGAGGGGGGTGGTCTCGGCTCTCCAGAAAGGAAGTAGCCTTTCTTACTACATGGATGTTATAAAGGTCTGTAAGCTGGGCTCGCTCCTTGAAATTTTACTGGCCACTTTGATGAGGCTACAAAGCCTGTTTTTGTTGAACAGAGTCAAATTACCATACCACGCAACAATGCAGAACATTAAAACGGATTCAGTAAAACGTCTATAAAAGAGAGTCATCATCTCGAAGGAGACATTCAAAGAGCGCATCTTCCTCAGGAATAAAAGTCTCTTTTTAACATGAGGTTCAAAACACAATTTGTTGTCAAGTACAACACCCAAGTATTTAATTCAGTGTCAGTACCTTTGATGCTGGTTAGTAAAGGACTAGTGGGAGTCTTTCTAAAGCTGATTATCATAGACACATTTAATTGGAGAAAAGACTCATCACACCAAGATACAAAATCATCAACCACAGGACAGTGATGTTGCTCTTCCCCCTCAAGAAGACTTAGACACATCATCAAATTCGCAGATGATTCTGCGTTTCTGTCAGTGTGGTTACTATGACAGTCATTGGTGCACCAGACGTAGAGAAGTGGAGAGAGACAGCAGCCTTGAGGTTGAGGAGAACCAGTGGAAGAGTGCGGCTGAACGGACCCTCACACACCGAGACCTATCGTCGCGCGAGGGTAAATGGCGGCAGGTTATGCCGGCCATACTGCAGTGTGTACACATGTATTCATGTTATCAGATGTTACTAGTCAGCTTGCTGCGAAACAGCTGTTAATGAGCCAATGATTGTGAAGGATGAATGAAGGAGCTGACGCCGATCAGCGTATTCAAGTGCAGCTGCAATGTTCTGCCTGAACGTTATGCTCCGAACACAGTTCAATAGCAGGTGTTAATTAAGTCTTGAAATAACTGTTTATGACCTTCAACTGAACAGACTTGTTTGTGCTCTGAAAAACAGCCCAGGCAGCAAAAAATAGGGAAATCAGCTTTAAAAAAAAAAAAAAAACTATACCTATACCTGTTGTCGTGATTATTACTGTCAGCTGTCATCTGTGATACATGTCTCACAGGCGCTCACACGTCCACAAAATGCACACACACTTGTAAATCTCATGTCAAATACGACAAACATGTTAGCTTGAGGGTTGACGTGAATATGAATTTTGACATCTAGTTTCCACTTTCCTGTTACTACCAGTTCAGAACAGGAATATTTTACAAGAGTGAAACACTGACCAATGTAGAATTAGTCTAGTCAGCAGCTGAGCATGGAAATAATTACTGCAGTTTTGAGGTTATCTGAAACTGCGACAAGCTCAGCTGTTTTCTTGGTCAACACTGTAAAAAATAGTTAAAAAAAAAAACAAAAAAAAAAAAAACAGCATAGTAAATTGCCCATAAGGGCTAATTGCTACTTTCTTTGTGATGTTTTAATCAACTTGCACCATCTGTAGTGAGCTAGTTAATGTTAAGTGCCCACTGAGGTTCAATTTAGATTTTTTGAGTCAATTAAGATGAGCAAGTTTGCTGGTGTCATTACTCTGCTATGGCCAATTATGTTTGCTAATGTTTAGCATAGTGCTGCAACGATTATCTAATTAGTCAATGAGCCAATCAACAAAAAATGAATTGGCAACTGTTTTGATAGTCGATTAATTGTCAATCAAGCAAAAAGGGCGAACATTAGCTGTTTCATCATCTTGCATGTTGCTTTTCTCTCTAAAATCTGATAGTAAATTAAACATTTTAAAGGGCATTTTTTTGCTATTTCCTGACATTTTTTCACACAATAAAGCATTAATTAATTAATTAATTGATCTCCTGACTTTTAATCTAGCGCTCACTCTCTGTTTATCCAATGCTTTGATTTCCCATCAGCCTCAGCTTTTTCTTTTTGTTCGGTGCCTCTTAGCAAATGTTAGCATGCTAACAGGCTAAACTAAGATGCTGAACATGGCAAACATTAAACCTGCTAAAAATCAGCTAGCATGCCGTTTGCATTGTCATTCTAAGCATGTTAGCATGCTGATGTTAGCATTTAGCTCAGAACTCACAGCCTCACAGAGCTGATAGCATGGCTACAAAGTCTTAGTCTGGTTTATCAGACATTATTTAAAAAAGTTAAATTCTATTTTCAACTTTGCTTCACTATGACAAGGAAGAGGGGGTGCTGGGAGGACTGCATTACCCCTCAGCAACTGTCATTCCACACCATCGCACATAAGGTATTAAAAAATAAATGGTTTAAAAATCATTCATAATCATTAATTAATAATCTAATAATTATCTAAAATATTAAACAAAACATCAGTACATCCATTATGAATCTGATGAGGTTATCCGACACAATTACGTTCTAATATGATTGATGCACCAATGGAGACCAGCCACGACGTGATCCACATGAGGGTCCCACAGCTCAGTACTTTCAATTACTTTATGTTTTATAGACTTTCTGCAACCAACCATGTGTTTATTTGCAGTCTGCCAAAGGAAACCATTGCTTATTTGGCACCACCTGAGAAATCCCACCAAGCTAAAAAACATTTTATTAAAAATTTACATACTAATTGAAGCAGCATAAAAGGGTTGACAGACACCTTAGCCCTTAGTGGGGGACCGGAGATTAAGACCACAGGAAGCGAGCCGTGGAAAGTCTGTTCTCCTTCTCCCCGATGTGCATGCGGCATCGTTCAAGACCAACAGCGCAAGTGCTCGGCGCTTGTTGTGTCACATACCTCACACACACCAGCTACACATGACAAAAACCTTGGCACACAAAGAGCAACATGGCTGTTGTCTGTAAAACAGTCCGACGAGGACAGAAGAAGAAGAGGGAGGAGGAAGAAGAAAGAGGCACTCCGCTCAACACGTGGCAAGCTGAAAAATGAACGAGTGAGCGGCACAGCAGCATGACCCCAGTGGAAGTTATGGGAGTGGCAGGCAGATCAGTGGCTTTCCCCCCGTGGCAGATTACACAGAATACACACAATGAGAGACAGGAATATGGCAGCGGCTCACTTTTTCTCCCCTAATTATCAGACGCCATATTGGCTCTCTTCAGGAAGAGAGGAGGTAATTTTGTTTCTGAGTCCTTTTGGGAAATTAATTCATTTTACTAAAGTGACTTGGTAATTACAGTGACATCAAGGTTAATTGCCAAATCTGTATTGCTTTGGTGCCGTCAACGTCAAAGAAATCTGTTCTCTAAACACTCACCAGTAGACAACAGACCACACAAGCACACAGACACGAGCACACGCGCGCATGACCCATTTGGGCAGTGTGTGAACAAAAGCCCGCACTCGTGCACAAGCGAACACACACATACACAAAAACACTGCATCATAAAGGCTTTAAAGAGAACAGTAAACAAAGCAAAAGGTCAAAATGAATACCATGGAAGATGAGACAAAAAAAAAAAAACAAATGTGGAAAATACAACCTAATACTCATTTTGAGATTTCAGTACACAACTGACGGGCCACGTGTACGACGACTTTAAGGAAGCATTTATTTTAGTAATGAGGTCCATTATCAGCTGATGACAATCCGCTCTCTGATGATGAGCTTTGTCCACAGCTCACTGTTTGCTGAGGTTGGCCATAAATTCACAGGGAAAAGTTTATTCACACAACAAGGCAAAGTCATCAGGGTGAAACCTTGGCAATCATTATTACGAAACAGAATTCATTTCTTCTCCGGGGACCAAATCAACAATAAAAGACGTCGTCCTCATTAACGGACCAGAATAAGGTGCCAACTGCAGTTGTTATGAAATATGTTTATTGAAAGTTGTGTGGAAAGCCCAAGTACAGCATGATCCACAAATATAAGTGCTGATTTGCAATCTTCCTTCTTACCCTTTTATCCTTGAATAATTTGAATTAAATTATTTTGCCTAATGTTGGTGCCCCTGCGCTGCTGCACCCTAATCAACGTACACTTTGATGTCTTCTTTAATGCGTGTGGGTTTTTTGGTTTGTTTCTAGTTTCTTGCCGAGCTGGTTGGACTGTTTCCTCTAGACAATATTGCCGGTTCTGACATCAGTGCATAAATGAGGGAGGCAACAAAAAGTAAAAACAAAAAGATTATCTTATCCACAAGTCCATTTCTTTCTCTTGAAACACTGCAGCATTCGTGGCACTCCTATTACTTTCATGTCTGAAAGAGTATCTCCATACTGAGAAATGCCAAGGGCATCAAGTACAATCAAAGGTAATTTAACAATCCCTGACAACTTGTCTAACTAATGTTCCCATGCTTTTTTTTTAGAGTTTTTAAGGAGTCTTCAAAGAACAGAGCATGAGCAGAGCACAGGGAGGGTGCCAAGAAATAGCTTAAATGTGCTGAATTTAATGGAGGCCCAGTGCATCCAAGTGTTAGATCCCACAGCCAACCTCCGTCCCATGTTGCTGCGGCTCGTGTTCGTGCATATGCCTTCTCCATCCTGACAACAGGTGCTGCACCAGGCAGACAGGATGTTCCTGGATGTTGCGGGAATCCCTTAGGCCTCGGTCTCCCACCGCCCGGTGCAGCTGCCAACAAGCAAACGTACAAAAGCGTGTATTGGCCAGACAGTGACATACACACAAGATTGCACCGTGCGTGTTTGTTTGCAGAAAAAGTCAGAGGCGCCATGTTATGCAGGAGAATGGGTAGTTCTGACACTGCCATTTTCACAGTTGTCTGTTTGCAGACACGGATCGAGCTTCAGGGTTTAGTGAACAAAATTGAGGATTTACACCGGAAATACATCTTAAATAAATACCATCTGTGATGCGTTAAATCAAACTCACTCACATGCTAAAAAAGCTTTGTAGAGTTATAGCAGGAAGGGACTGTACTAGTTTCCAACTGCATTCAACTTCAACTATTTGAAACACACACACACACACACACACACTTTCTTAAATTTAATCTGAATTCACAAGTGGCCACCTTTCACACCGTGCTCTGCTAATACCACATGTGTAGGCATCAACATTTGTCCAATATGTCAAAGTTGTTTAATCTAATCCTTTATCCAACAGAGGCAAAATAGCAACAGTTAAAGGACTGTACTCAAATATGAACTCTCTGTTCTTAATGATGCAAATCCAACCCACTCTAACCTAGTTTGAAGAACCCATACTTTCTCAAGTGGCTCCATCCCAAACAGTCAGATAACACATGCATTGACATAGAACAGGCTTTTTCCAAAGTCTGGCAGACAAAACTGGAATAACTGTAACCCCCCTGTATTTGTTTATATATTGGCAAATTGGCATTAAAAGTAGGCTGAATTAGCTATTAGCAGCTCCTGTTTGCAATGTTACTATCACTGGATTAGACCACAGCGATATCTTCAGTATACATCACACTAAAAGTACTAAATGTGTGTCATGCCTGTGTGTTCACATTTGAATTGTAACAGAGAAGAAAAAGTGTGATTTTTGACAGCAATTGAGCAACATTAATAATCTCTATGAGCCACTGCTGCAGTTATCTGTATTTGTAACTGGGCCAAATCAGCAAAAAAAAAAAAAAAAAAACATTCCTATTCAGATTTCCCTCTTGAATGAAAAAAAGTCATCCAACATCTCCAACGCATCTTTGGGAATAACACCGTAGCTTAATTCCCTGTCTTAATCCAGAAGTACAGCACTAGGAATAAACATCTGCAACCCAGCATCTAATTTAGATTGATTTATTTTATTTAATATTTCTTGCAGTTCCCTGCACATTGCATATTTGCCGTTTTTACAAATGTGCACCTTTCACTCACATTTTTATCATTTGATATCTTTTTCCTAATCTTTAGGTTTCGCTGTCTTTAAGGACAACCTTAGGAGCGCCATGTAAGCTACTACTTGCATATATGATAAATGAACCTTTGAATCCTTGAATTGAAGGACCTTGTGAAGCAACAGAATACTGATACTGATAATGCATCAAATTACAACACAAAATGTCATTTTGTGCTTATATTAGCTTAGGTAAAGGACATCAAATTTATCAGATTTTTTTCACGATTGAGTTCTATTTCTTTTTATACAAAGCAGTCGTTGTGTGCACCCTCAGATTAATCTTACAAAATGGAAAAATGGATGTTATAAATTAATCAGTAAAGATAATGTAACGTTATTGAGTAAATCTTCCTTTTTATTATTACAAATCCACCATGTGAGCAGTTTCATGTGAGCCTTCTAAATAATTAATTAGTTGTGTGTACCACACTTAACCCAGCAGTTCAGTGTTTGTGCAGCTCTTAACCAATCAGAAAACAGCTCAAGGCCAGTTGATCTTTGATCAATGATCGGTCTTGATTTGCTCATTAGGCCAAGATGTGAAGTCTAATTAGGCTCACCAGTCTCAATTGGTGTTGTATCAAAACACACAAGCACAGATACACACCCCCCCAACAAACCCCAACCGCCCATCCGGCCACCCCCAGACAACCCGAGCTTCCTGAGTGATCAATGTCTCTGTCATCCAGGGCTGTGTCCGGGGCGCCAGGCAGGGCCGGTGAGCCGCTGGGGCCAGGCTCGAGGCTGACATTAGCGGACACAGGGTGAGTGATGTCAGCCTGCTACTCCCGGGGGGCAGCAGAGGCAGGGGATCTGGCTCGGCCCAAAGCAGTGGGCTCGGAGAAAGGTCACTGCTCAGCCTGGTGTGATTAATAAGACAAGAAGCTGAGTGTCCCCAATGCCATTATCAATATCCGTGGCCACCAGCCGCCCTAACTGCATATGCAGTAGGAGTCGCACACACGCACACAGACGGAAGTTTAAAAAAAAAAAAAAAACCCACCGAAGCGACGACTCGGATGCACACACAAACATAGTTAAACCTTACTGGCGTGTGGTGGTTTTGGTCCCATTTGCTCATTAATGCGAGAGGTCAGCTATCAATTAGATCATATTTATTCACAACAACAGCTCTGACTCAACCTGATTCTGGTAATGACTCACAGCGCACAAATCCGAGAGGTGAAAGTCTGGGACTAAAATGTCAGCACAGCCTCGGCGACAAACATGACATTTAAACAGACATCTGTTTCGCTGTTCTGTTTCCCCATCAACCAAAAATATTTACCCTAACCACAGTTATCCCATGTAAATCAGGGAAAGAAAAAAAAAATGATTCCCACTCGTATCAGAAAAGACTGCAAGCCAATAAAAGAGCTCTGAATCTTTATTTCCATGCACTGAACTGCGTCTCCCTGAGCTCGGGCAAAGTCGAAACAAACTGATTTGGACATCAAAGAATGTGAAAGAAATGCAAAGTTTACAGAGACAGCAGTAACTCTCCTCTGCAGCTTGAGCAGTTCATTTCACTCCCATCCACCCTTTTCTGCTCTCCATCCTCCTATATTAGCTTTTAGTTAAACCCATCAGCACCAACAAGCAAATCTTGCTTCCTTAAATCAATTAGCCTCTGCATGTTGAGTGTAACTAATAGCCCTGCTGAATCCTAGATTAAATATGCTAGATACAAGCCGACTATGAAGCGGGATAGTTAAGATAATTAAGAGTGATAAATCTTTGAGAGGGGGAGGCGGGGGTGTCTAAAAGCAGCAAGTGTTAGCGAGAACAGGACAGACAGCTTGAGAAAGACACAGAAGGTCAAGATGGGACAGTTTAGTGGGATGAAAGGCCGAAAGAGCAAAAAAAAAAAAAAAAAGAGAGAGAAAAATAAAAACGAAGTGTGAACGTGAGCTGGAGAGCCAGTGATGGAGCGGGAGTTGTTTTCAGCCTCGCCTCGAGCTGCCCAGATGGCAAGGGCTCGTCTTCGTCTCGCCCTCGGTGCATTTGGCAGCAGCTACTCTTCACTGCTGGCTACTGTACATCTCTCTCTGTCTCTTCTCTTCTCTTGCTGGAGAGCAGCATTAGCACAGGCCGTGAAAGATTACCCCACATTTTCACACTCCAAAAACTCTTCCATTTTAACACCCTGACCTCTGTCTCACATTTCTTTTGCATCCGGATGTACAGTACGGCGGGCTGCACTGATGTCTTCTACAGTGCTTTGCATTCCATGGTAATGCAAATCAACCTTTGTATTTATAGATATAGTGCATGCACTTGTAGTCACAGAAAGCACTTTTCAAACAACACAGTTGAAGCTCTGAGACAACAATATGCTGAATGTTTAACATACTCATAGAAGTGTTGTCAGTTCTTACAGTTTGAATTTTTAAAGAGCGTGACATAAAAAATACATTTCCGAACTCTTCTCCTGTGTTAAATGTTCTGCTTCCTCTTATTATGTCAAATATATCCCGAAAAAGATTTATATATCAAAATCTCTCTTTTTCCTGGGAAAAGATATTTCTGATGACACATCTGCACTCTTCTTTCTCTCCCCTAATGTTCCTGTCTCTCTCTTTCTCTCCACTTCACTATCATCATATAGGTGGAAGTACACAAAAAATAAAAATGTATTTTTTATATAAAAAAATTTATTTACATGAGTTGAGTTGAAGCAGTTCTTTCAAGCATGTATCAATCGAAATCAACTCTGCTTTTCCCTTCAATTACGATTTGAAGCAAATTATTAGGGAAAAAAACCATAGTAATAAGAATAACAATAACAACAATAACATCAAGTGTTGCTGTCTATCCACTCAAATAAGCTTTGGGGCAACCAGCTAACCCCTAACTACCTCTGACCATTGGCTTGTGGGTCAAAGTTAGAAAAGCGCCATCATTTAGGTGTATTTAGATATCAGTAGGCAAACAATTGGTTTAAATTTCAAAAAGTGCACAGTTGTGGTCCAATTTATTAATTGTCACTCGTCCTCCACCACCTGATGTAACAATGTCAGTGGGGGAAGCGTTGGTGGAAGCTAACAGTTCTAGCAATTTGGTAGCTAGCTTGAAATGTCTGTGGTTCTTCAGAGACTCCATACTAGCAAGGGTATGTAGTGGAATCAAATCACCTGAATGGTTTCAGATGCCTTTTAGAGTATAAACTGCCTGCATATTCTGTCGTTCATAAACAGTCACATTGTGGTAGGTAAAAATGCACCAACTACCATTTTACTGGGACTTAAAAGGAGCTATTTGTAAGTTTTGGTATTTGTACAGAGCCAGCGTTAGCATTAACAGCTGTTTACTTACCAGTCTAGAAGAAATGGTGCAAATTCTGCATCAAACTTCATTCCTTTAACCCCCAAGCAATTTCTCCCATGGGGGAAAGCAACATCAATGTTAACTCTTTACTCTGTCACGTCCTTTCTTACAATGAAGTTAGCGCACTAACCAGCTAGCCCCGGCCCATCTTGTCACTTTCCAATAGCGACTCACTGTAGCCTACAGTCTGCCTTAAAGGTGTAATGCAGCAAAAGGCATATTATAACCACTTGTCCTGCAATGATATTCAAAGCTCTTGTCACGCGACAATCACCACCATCCGCTCCTGAAACCACATTAAGCAGCAGAAAAAACTTACAAATAGCCCCTTTAAGTTGAAAGTACATTACAACCTTTATTTTAAATGAGTGTGTATCAAACATACATATCAGTGTATTAAATCATCACTTACTGAAATTTTAATCAGTGGTAATAATTATTCGTCTGAAGCAGTTAATTGGCTTAAAAATAAAGTGCCAGAAACAGATTGAGTTACAGTTTCATGCACAGTTGGATTCATACACCAGAACCTGATGAGGGCTGTCTTTTCCGCCGAGCTAATAAAAGCCTCGGGAGCTCTCCATCACTGTGAGAGATCCTTTATATTTTCCTCTGTCATCTCTGACAGAAGCAGCCCTCTGATTTAGAGCAGGCTGCACAACAATGACTTTTATTAGGGAGGTAAATATTAGTGTTGGAAGAGCGAGATTCACAGCTGGGGCTAAGACTCGCTGTGTTGACTGTGTAGACAGTTGTGAGATCATCTGAGGGATGTTGAATTTCAGTCTTTTGTCACTTCCCAGAGTCCAATCAATTGTTCTCATCAATAGCTTTGTTCTGTCGGACTGTGTCCTTATTTTAATGAGATAACAGGAAATACAGGCACTTTCTTACTTTTAGAACTTTAAAAACTTTGTAAGTGAAGTTTTTAAAAAACACCCACACAGAACCCATGAGATTAATCTGCAGAAATGTTAAGCAATGCATATCGTTACTGTGCAGGGGTGGACATGCACACATGTTGATTGCTCATTATTCCCACCGTGGCAGTACAATGAAGCAACAATGTAAATGTATGCAAGCTCAGTGAACATTTCACATAGAGGTTGTGCAATATGCTGGATCCACTCGAAACAGCTCAGTGGTGCTTCTGAAGCAGCGCAGCTGGATATGAGAGTGACTCTGCGGTTAAGCAGTGCATCATATTTTATAAGACATCTACTCTCCTCGCATGGGTCTCCCTGGCTCATGCCATAGCCATCAGTTGTCAGCCAGGGAGTCTGACAGCAAGACCACAACGAGACGAGTAAAGCTGGAAAGAGCTACAGTAAACTGAAAATGACGAAAATGGTTTGAGGCCTTTTCAAGTGGAATCTAACATGACATGTACGTAAGGTGCCTCAGTTCTTTACAGCAAACTGAACAGTGGGAAGAGATTAACGTTAATATCTAGTATCTACACCATATTCATCGCACCTTGTCACCAGCAACCACCCACCATCTGCGCCTCAACGACTCCTCGTCGTGAAGGTGAGGGGTTTTCCAAATGACATCCTTAGGAGTGCCTTCCCACTCATTCCCCAGTCCCTCCTCCACAGCCGCATCAAATGAAGCATCATTTCCCTTTGTAATGGTTGGCGTGACGGCTTTGAGATTAGCTTAGATAAATATAAAGACAGGCAGTTTTACTACATGGCTCATTGGCATGGCAGATGACAGTTATTACATGCAGTGGGTTAAGGGGAGAAACCCATAGAAGAGAGCAGGGAGAGATGGCAAAGGCAGATGGATGATAATGGCAGAGCAGATGTTTTTCCCTTTCTTTTTTTTTTTTTTTTTTTTAAGGGGGAATAATAAACATTTGCTTAATGATTTTTGAGCAGATTTTTGAATAAGAGTCCAATAAGGAGGAAAGGTGAGAGAAGGTACAATTTCTGTCATCTCCCTTGTTAAGAAATTAAAATATTTCTAGGAGCGGTTTATATTTTCTTTCATTTAATTATATAAATCTGCAAAGATATTTCACATAAGTGAAGCATTATGAAATAAGAGATGAGGCAGTGCTTCTCCGTGTAAAAATGAATAATAATTTGCTGCGACAGTACATTTACATTTGAAAACCTCTGTTTGAAATAGATGCTTTGCCTTTACCTGCTGTGAACCGGAGAAGATACAAACACACAGCCTGAGGGCCTTGTAAAATAACTCTGATTGGGTGACTCACAGGATACATTTATGTCAGTCAGGGTTAAGAGAGTGTAAAGCCGGGCTGTGGGCTGAGAGGGGGATACAGACTGGCTCCAGGGGTTGCTGTTGGGTACTGGAGCTGTCTAGGTTTTGTAATGACCCATCCTGCAGCCTATACTTTCTCAGTCACTCACCCTTAATGTGCTCACCACAATGTGTATGTCTTTATGTGCGACATTTCTAACATCTGGAGTTATATGAGCAGGCTAGGTTGAGTCTATTGAAATAAAAGGAAAACTTCACTGTTCATGCTCTGTCAACCACAAGTTCTTTCTGGTTTGTTCTCTTGAAAAACATATTGACAAGAAAGCAACTACAGAGTTGGTATTCTTGGATTTTATAACTAACTCTCTTTCATGGAGAAAAAAACTATAAAGAAAATATAAATAAAAATATAAAGAATATAATGATAATTTGTGAAAGACACATTCACGACATATCAGAGTTACTGTAATTACCAGTTTTCAACTTTTTGAGGAGCATCTTTCCATCTGGAGCAAACGAGACATGACACATCTAAGAGTCCTTTAGGTGCTTTTTTATTGCAAAATTGCTTCAGTTATGGGAGGCTTCTGTCTGGACACTCTCTTAGCTTAGTTTTGCATAAAGATTCAAATGAGCTAGCCTGGATCTGTTTAAAGATAATAAATAAATAAATAAACAAATGAATTTGAATTAGTGAGCTTTGGAAGTTGTGGTAGGCTAAAGTTTTTACCTTTGGCGATAACAAGGCTAGCCGTTTCTAGCCGTTTCTAAGCTAACTGTCTCTAATTGTAGCATCATATTCAGCATACATCCAGCAACCAATTAGCTAAGTTTGCTTTAACCTTGCAGGAAGTGAAAATAGCTATTCTGGCTGTCCATAGATAAATATATACTCTATACTGTAAAACTTAAATGATAACAATATATAAAATGTTTTTAATGAGCTTATTTTACAGGCTTGCTATTTCTCACAGCTTCCAGTCGTCGAGTTTAATTAAGCTAACTGTCTCCTGGTTCTAGCTTCATGTTTAGCGTAGCCTACAGACACGAGAGTACTAAGCATATTTCCCAAAATGTCTGTTTTTTTTTTTTTATTAGGTCTGAACTAATGTAAAATTATTAACAACATGAATAATATAATTTAATACTGTTGTGTAAACATCGTCTATGCAGGTAAATTGTTAAAGCTGCACTAAGAATGAACAGTAAAAGACAGAAATGGCCTGGACCAAGAACATGAAGCAAGCAGTAGCATGTACAGTAGCCTATCTAAAAAATGTGGGTTACAATCTGACAGTATAGAGACAGTCAGTCAGTCAGTATAAATTAATTAAAGCACTATTTCAGGGCAGACATGGGCCTTTTGAGTCCTTTGTAAATCATTTTTATTGCCAGTGAATAAAAAGAGTTTGCGTCCAATGCGCACCGCAGGGCAGCTTCTCAGCTTCCAGGGAGGAGGTGGATACGACAAGATGTTCAGCTTGATGTTAGTGCAGGTCTACTGCGAGTTTCATGTCCAGTCCACAGGCAGTCTGTTCAAATTCACCCTGAAAACAGGAGGCTTGTGTCGACACAGATGATCTTTTCTAGCAGTATGGACAAGAGATATATGTTGCTGCTGGCACCAGCTGCTGGATTTCTAGACCAGTCAGTGATCCCTTCATGGGATATGATCGTTTTGACATACGTTTTTGTTTCACCCAAAACAATCCGAGACAACGCGAGATGTAACAGCTCAGGTGCATTTGAGAGAAAAGATTTTCTTCTTACTATACTCACCAATTCTGTATGAGGCTCCCTGCTCTCTGGCTGTTCTGCCGATTAAAACTGTCTTAAATTTTTGAACTGTGTTCAACTGGAATTCACTTCATTTGCACTTAAGTTTTACAAAACAAATAATAAAAATGTATTGAAAAAAAATATCTGATATTGATTTACTAGGCCACGAAAGAAGAGAAGAACAATCAAAAAAATAAAAAATGAATTCCTCTATTGAAAGATTGAGCAATTGTGTTAAATAAATTTCGTTTATTTACAAAGCAAGCACAGTTCATTGTCTTGACCTCGAGATATGAGCAGATCCCTAAAAAAATACCCTCTCATGTGTATTAATCAAGATAAAAAAGTATTTTTTCAGCACCTCTGTGAAGGTTTCCTGAAAGCAGTTTTAACAAACCACCATGTCAGGTTTTCTCTGTATTTCCCAGCTTATTCTGAAATGTAATTGAGGATAATGAGCTGTAATCCATTTAAAGCCTGAGCACACATGTAGCACACTACTTGCGTCGTCCCCTGGCGGGTATTGTACGGGCCTGCCCTGTACCTTTCCGTCTGTATAACAGAGAGATTTTAGGTGCCAAAAAAAATAGAGTGTGACAAGCCGCCTCTGTGGACGATGCTTGGATTGAAAATGACAACAGAGTTTTTTATTTTGTTACCAAACATAGCCTTAGCAGGTTGTCATGCTACAGCTCAAAATCACTCACACACTGTATATTGACACATTCGCCTGGCGAATCTCCCATCAACCCCTGCAAAGCGTTGCAAAACTGCAAGTCTGTTCACTCAATGCAACAATCAGAAATGACCTTAATGTTGACAACAAGGACACCAGCAATGGATTACTTGTCAATTTGACTGCATAACAGAATCATGGAGTTGGAAGATGAATTACCCTGCAAACCAAGCAAGACAAGTGGTGTGTGTGTTCATTTAAACCTGATTTATGTATTTAACGGCTTACGACGGGTTGTACGTGACAGAGTGCCACCAGGCGCTTAATTCAGATGTATTACAGCTAACGCAGAGCACTTCTGACTGACAGGCAAAACATAACACTTGGAAACAATTATTCATGAGCACTGCAGAATTTTGTGTTGGGCGACCACTCAGTTTAATGATAAATGCTTCATTTTTAGCTCAAATTGCTTTTCTCCATCAGCATCCATGAACATCTACTGTATGTGCGAACGTGTGCAGTGGTGGTAAGCTGTGCCGGTCCTTTCCTTAGATAAGCGCCCTCAGTGTTATCATGATTGTCGTCAACAATGCCGCCACCATTGCTGATTTAATCACAGGCTGTCAATGTGTCCGCAACGCTGGTAGCTTTGTGTTCCATGTTGATCATTAAGTGTTGCAGAACGTCGGCACAAAAGGAAGGCCCCTCTTGATCAATATGTCAGCAGCGATGACAGGCTTGTCCCTGAGAAGCGTCCATAGTGTTTGGCCACATTTATGCATGAGAGACATTCTCCTTTACACATTTCTTACCGCCACGAGTGTGTATACTGTATATGCCTGTTTTTACGTCACATGAAAATTACCAGTAAGTGACAAAACAACTACAAGGGGATGGAACATTTCCACAAAGGAACTTACAGCAACCTTAACGAGATGAAAAATTACTGCAAAGAAACAAAAAAAAAAGACTACAAAGAGGTAGATGCAAGACAACCACAAAGAGATGAAAAAGACATACAAAATGACCACAAAGACACAAAACAATCAGAGATAAAGATGAAAAACAACCACAAAGAGAACAAAATGTACCACAAGAGACACAAAATAACCATAAAGACATGAAAAACAACCAGCAAGAGATGTAAAACAACTACAAGGAAGCGCAAAATGACCACAAACAGATTAAATGACCACAAAGGACTGGTTGTCTCGCTCCTGTGTAGAAGGGGTCCATGGCTGTAGGCTTTTTGAAGTTGCAAATAGTGGCTATTTATTGATATTATTTTATTTAAAACATTTGAAGGTCATTTATTACACTGAATACATAATATAACTATTGCTAATGTATAGTTTATTAATTACAAGAACCAGAGCTTTAAATGTGAACCCCTTTCTAAACCTGCCACTAGTCACATGTATATAGATGAGCCTTCAGGTGATCACACAGATCTGGATGCTGTCATGTTTGTGTGTCTGTATGGCTCTCACTATGTTCCACATGGCCACTTATCAGTTTAATATGCTCCACTCACCTCTTGATTCTGTCCCTGTGGTCCACCACGGCCTGTCACTTCATTCGCCGCAGTTTGCAGCGCGGCGCATGTGACACCACGCACCACGCAGCCTTGTTATCTGATATCTTTCTCCCTCTTTGCGCCTGATCTTCTGGAACCTTCATCAAGCGGAGGGAAAGAAATGCACAAACAAAAACAACATCATTAAACTCAGAAATTCTTTCTTATTCATTTGAGCATTCAGGCTCCACTCATCACATCTATTTAGAGAAGGCAAATTGATTCAATTTGCTGTGTTTGCATCACGCTTAATTCAGCGGCCTCTTGGTGAGCTGTAAAACATGCGTCGTCAGGGAGATGTTTCTTTTTTCTTTTTCTTTTTTTGACTTTGACTGTGACAATGATGTGTCTTCCTATGAAATCTCATTTATTAACGTAACTGAGCACATGAATTCAGAGGAAAAAAGGCATTAAATAAAGTCTTGTGATGAAAAGACATTAGACTACAGAACTGAATTATCTGATTTTATACTTGTTTATGCTAAATATCGCTCAGAAAATTAACAACACTCTGTAATTTAGCAGTTACAACAACACAATTAAACACACAGCCACACTTAGACCCAGTGCAAAAACATGTTTTTAATCATTTCAAAATGCAACATGCATTGAATCATGAAAGTAGCACAATGAAATGTATCTGCTTTAGAAGTTTGTTGATGTAGCGACTACCTGCTGGACTAGTCGTAATGCTAGCCAGACAGGAACATGTTAGCATCACAATAGCTGTCCGACTTTCTATTTTCTCTGTACTGTGATGTTTCCTTGCCCTGGCATTTTATTCTGATGATGTGACATATTTCATTCAATATACAGTTTTATCAAAGAAGGGAAAAACGTTTTTTGAAAGACTATCCAACAGTTAGCAAGCTTGTTAGCAAGGGCAGTATGGGAAAAGTAAGTTTACTTACAGTTAATTCAGTAAAAATACAGTATTTGTACCATTATCTCTTGTGTCATAACTCTGGAAACCATTCCTCTTTTCTGGAAATACAGTCGGCTGGTGTAAAACAGCTAATAGAGCTAGAAGGTTTCCTGTATTTTGGACTCTTCATTCCCTCAAAGGTTAGCAAAACAACAGCGCAAATTTAAGTGTCCAACTACAAAGTTCAACTTTGTGCAGAATTATGCCACCCTTACACCAAACACACAAATTTCCAATGGCGGAAAAGGTGATTATCCGAGCTGTCTTAAGTCAGTCTTTTTTCATCTCGCTGTTCCAATAAAATCAAACATGTTTACTATTATCGGAAGTTTTCAGTCTTGGCTCATGCAAATAGTGAGGTTCAATGACACTTTCTCCAGAACCAAACAGGAAGCAGCACACCAAGCTGATGGTGAGCATGGAGGCAACCGCAGGGAAGGCACAAGAATGTGAGATGTTAAATACATAAGGGAGGCAAGGGTAACTGCGTACAAGGGAAATAATTTGAAAATAAAACAGGAAATCATACATACAAAGTCCGAAAAGTCATTTTAGGGGCAGAACATAACAATTATAGTGTTGAACTGCTAACTTTATATAATAATAATAAATATAATAATAATAACAATAATAAAAATAATGTAAAAGAACTAAAAAGTCTAATAAAACAATTTTTCTTACTGTACATGTCCATCAGGAGCATGATGGGAAATAATCTAAAAGGAATCTGGTAGTAGTCTTGCCAATAGTGACCTTGCAAGATCCCCAGTCTTGACACATTGTCTTTAGATGTGAGAGGGTGTCAGACTTTAGTCTTTCAAAATTCTTCTCAAAGTCGTCTAGTGTATGACATTACTTCACCGCAGCTGAATTAATTTTGCTGTAAAATGTTGCCTTTTTTAAAGGCGGTGCGACCAAGCCTTCACTCAAATGTCAAACAGTAGATTCAATGTGGAATATAGAACGAAAGGCAACAGCACATCAGTCAATACTCGAGTATCAGTTTCTATACTGTCAGTACAGTCTGGGCGTAAACACACTTTAACTTTGATTTCCTAGGATATCAGAACCTCTGCTCGCCCCGACGTTCACTTTCCCCATAGAGTCGGCCGCAGCACCTAAAGCAAGGCTAAATCAATAGCATGTACAGGTTAATAGCAGTCGTGTTTTTGTAAGCCGGCACACCAACTATTAATTAGCTGGTGATTAGAGTCAGCTGGCAAGAATGATTCACAGCCTGAGGAGGCTATCGTCCTTGTGCTCAAGCAGGATGAATCAGCCATCTCTCATCTCATCTCTCTCAATGTGCGTCTGTGTGTCCTTTATGGAAATACAATTGCACAACAATAGAACAAAATAAGAAAGAATTACCATTTATAGACAAACAGAGGCATGTGTGTCTGATCTGACTGAATTGTGTGTTCGAGGCTATGAACACTCGATCTCTGC